>NW_025534558.1:0-182583 GCF_020615455.1 Coregonus clupeaformis | reverse complement strand
TTAGTCATTTAGCAGACACTCTTATCCAGAGCGACTTACAGTTAGTGAATACATATTAATTTTTGATACTGGCCCCCCGTGGGAATCGAACCCACAACCCTGGCGTTGCAAACGCCATGCTCTATCAACTGAGCTACATCCCCCGGCCATTCCCTCCCTACCCTGGACGATGCTGGGCCAATTGTGCGCCGCCCATGAGTCTCCCGGTCGCGCCGGGCGGCGACAGAGCCTGGATTCGAACCAGGATCTCTAGTGGCACAGTTAGCACTGCGATGCAGTGCCTTAGACCACTGCGCCACTCAGGAGTACGATCTTTACGCGCCCTCCTCCTCTTACTTTCACTTGTGGACTTCAGTGCAACAACACATCAGCTGTCTGTGACCAGGCGAAAAAATACCTTTCCCAGTAAATCAAATCAAATTGTATTGGTCACATACACATATTTAGCAGACGTTATTGCGGGTGTAGCCGAAATGCTTGTGTTCCTAGCTCCAACAGTGCAGTAATGTCTAACAATTCACAACAATACACACAAATCTAAAAGTAAAATAATGGAATTAAGAAATATATAAATATTAGGACAAGCAATGTCGGAGTGGCTTTGACTAGAATAGAATACAGTATATACATATGAAATAAGTAAAGCTTGGCCACGCAGTCATGGGTCAACATGGGGGCTGAGCACTCATCCTTGTGTGGCCCCTGTGTTGAGGATCAGTGAAGTGGAGGTGTTGTTTCCTACCTTCACCATCTGGGGTCGGCCCGTCAGGAAGTTCAGGACCAAGTTGCACAGGGCAGTGTTCAGACCCAGGGCCCCAAGCTTGATGATGAGCTTGGAGGATACTATGGTGTTGAAGGCTGAGCTATAGTCAATGAACAGCATTCTTACGTAGGTATTCCTCTTGTCCAGATGGGATAGGGCAGTGTGCAGTGCAATGGCGATTGCATCATCTGTGGATCTATTGGGGCCGTAAGCAAATTGAAGTGGGTCAAGGGTGTCAGGTAAGGTAAAGGTGATTGATCCTTAACTAGCCTCTCAATGCACGTCATGATGACAGAAGTAAGTGCTACGGGGCGATAGTCATTTAGTTCAGTTACCTTTGCTTTCTTGGATACAGGAACAATGGTGGCCATCTTGAAACAAGTGTGGATAGCAGACTGGGATAGTGAGAGATTGAATATGTCGTAAACACTCCAGCCAGCTGGTCTGCGCATGCTCTGAGGACGCGGCTAGGGATGCTGTCTGGGCCAGCAGCCTTGCAAGGGCTTAACATGCTTAAATGTCTTACTCACGTCGGCCGCAGAAAACGAGAGCCCACAGTCCTTGGGAGTGGGCCGCGTCGATGGGACTGTGTTATCCTCAAAGCGGGCGAAGAAAGTGTTTAGCTTGTCCGGGAGCAAGACGTCGGTGTGCGCGACGTGGCTGGTTTTCCCTTTGTAATCCGTGATTGTCTGTAGACCCTGCTACAAACGTCTTGTGTCTGAGCTGTTGAATTGCGACTCCACTTTGTGTCTGTACTGACGTTTTGCCTGTTTGATTGCCTTACGGAGGGAATAACTACACTCTTTGTATTAGACCATATTCCCAGTCACCTTGCCATGGTTAAATCCAGTGGTTCGTGCTTTCATTTTAGCGCGAATGCTGCCATCTATCCACGGTTTCTGGTTTGGGTAGGTTTTAGTAGTCACAATGGGGAACAACATCCCCTATACACTTCCTGATGAACTCAGTCACCGCGTCCATGTGTACATCAATGTTATTCTCCAAGGCTACCCAGAACATATTCTGATTGGTCAGACCAGCGTTGAATAGACCTTTGCACGGGTACTTCCTGTTTTAGTTTCTGCCTATAGGAATGGAGGAGCAAAAATGAAGTCGTGATCTGACTTGCCGAAGAGAGAATAGCAGTGGTCCAGTGTTTTCCCAGCGGGAGTACTACAGTCAATGTGTGGTACTCAAACCATATCATAACCGCTAACCGCTACACACAGCATACATCATTGTCACCATTTTAGCTAATGTCATAGCTAGTCAACATAGCTACTAGAACTAATGCGTTAGTAAACCCACCACAATCGTGCAGTACAGTGTACAGTCAGCAAGCAGTTTAGCAGTTACACCAGCGGGCCCCGGTGGCAATACATTTATAAACCTTACCTGACTTGGAAGAGTTCCAGTGTTGGATAGCCATAGCCAGCTAGCTAACATTTCATCCCTCTCTATTTGAGTCAGGTGTTTGAGTAGGCTAAACTAGAAGGCTGCATTCGCTAGCTAAGTGAAAGTGGAAAAAAAATACAACAAAATATAGCTAGCTCCTTCTCTCTCTCGCTTCTCCTTCCTTTTAAAAGAAATGAATTTGTTAAAAACTGTTCAAATATTGTCTTTCTCTCTCTTTAAGTCAACTACTCACCATATTTTATTCACTGCAGTGCTAGCCAGCTGTAGCGTATGCTTTAAGTACTAGATTAATTCTCTGATCCTTTGATTGGGTGGACAAAATGATAGGTTGGAGTATGTCCTCCGGAATTTGTCATATTTACTGTGTAAGTCTATGGAAGGGGGTGGGAACCATGAGTGTCCTAGATTTTGTATTGAAGTCAATATATGAATATATTTAGTATAGTTTTATCTAAAGAGGATAACCTCCCCTTCCTCCTCTGAGGAGCCTCCACTGCTGGGATCATAGGCTTGTCTGTCCACTGTAAGTTTAATGTTTGTGCCATATGTTCATTGCTTATCCCCTAGATGTAATAGATGGTTACTATTTACCTGATGTTTTAGCTAGTAACTATGTATTTATACTTTGCAGATAAGAGAGCCATCAACGATTGAGGATAAAAAGTTACAACTTGTCAAGAAGGAGAGAGAGACCAGCTACACCAGCCTGACTGAAGAGAGAGACCAGCTACAGACAAGCTACACCAGCCGACTAAAAACAGCTACACCAGCACCACCTGACTGAAGAGAGAGACCAGCTACAGACAAGTTACAGAAACCTTACTGAAGAGAGACACCCGTATGCACACACACACTACTCAGGAATCAGATAGAATATAAAAGGAGAAGATGCCGCAGCCACAACTACCCATGACATTTCTTGGTCAGTGTTCTTCTTTGAAACTTCCCTATGGTTAACACCTACAGCAGTAAGTCACTCAGACAGAGACACACAGATGACACAGAGAGAGACGAAGGGAGACATAGAGACAGACAGACACAGAGAGATAGAGGCAGTGATATCACTAGAACCTAGAATTAACATATAGGAGACCTACATAGAAAGAAAGTGTCAAACATTGTTGAAGATGTCTGAGGCCATCTATGCTGAGCCAGATAGGACCAAGAAGAAAACAGTGTTGGAGATGTCTGATGCCATCTATGCTGAGCCAGATATGACCGAGAAGAGAAAATTGTTAACGATGTCTGAGGACATCTATGCTGAGCCAGATATGACCAAGAAGAAAACATTGTTAACGATGTCTGAGGACATCTATGCTGAGCCAGATAAGACCAAGATGTTTGACAGAGATGAGATGGAGGAGAGGATTATTGATCATCTACGTCAGTGCAAACACCCTGAGAGAAGGTGAGACCAGCACCAAGAGAGAAGAGACAGCAGACACTGCTCCTAATAATGGACCAGGAGACCAGCACTCAGGTAACACACACACACACACACACACACAAACATGAAAGTGTAAAGGACATCACGCTGCATGCTTAGTGAGTGCCACTTACTTCCTGGTGTGAACTCAGGACCTCTGCCTTGCTAGCACACGTGACTGCCCTCCTGAAGCGTCTTACCAGTCGGCGCCATGCGAAAAGCTAGCTATTGGCTGGTGCAAGTGGGGACACTTCAGGCTGAGGAGTACGTTTCACACATCTCCATCTGCCTGAAATGCACGCACACACACACACGTACTCTCACATAAAATATAATGTTATGTGTCCACAGAGCCTGATAGCTCAGGGAAGAGACCCTTCCTAGTTGCTGCAGTCTGTCTGGGGCTGATATGTGTTCTCCTACTGGCTGGGATCATAGGCCTGTCTGTCTACTGTGAGTTTGTTTCATATGTTCATTGATTATCACCTAGTTGTAAGAAGTGCTGGTTACTAGGCCTATTTACCTGGTGTTTTAGATAGTAACTATGTGTTTATACTTTGTAGATGACAGAGCCATCAAAGATTCTGAAGATAAAAGGAGCAACTTGTCAAAGAGTTTTTCTGTTTATAAGACCAACACAACTGCAGAGCGAGACCTGCTACAGACCAGCTATAACAACCTGACTAAAGAGAGAGACCAGTTACAGACCAGTTACAACAACCTGACTAAAGAGAGAGACCAGTTACAGACCAGTTACAACAACCTGACTAAAGAGAGAGAGCCAGTTACAGACCAGTTACAACAACCTGACTAAAGAGAGAGACCAGCTACAGACCAGTTACAACAACCTGACTGCAGAGAGAGACCAGTTACAGACCAGCTACAACAACCTGACTGCAGAGAGAGACCAGTTACAGACCAGTTACAACAACCTGACTGCAGAGCGAGACCAGCTACAGACCAGCTATAACAACCTGACTAAAGAGAGAGACCAGTTACAGACCAGTTACAACAACCTGACTAAAGAGAGAGACCAGTTACAGACCAGTTACAACAACCTGACTAAAGAGAGAGACCAGTTACAGACCAGCTACAACAACCTGACTGCAGAGAGAGACCAGTTACAGACCAGTTACAACAACCTGACTAAAGAGAGAGACCAGTTACAGACCAGTTACAACAACCTGACTGCAGAGAGAGACCAGTTACAGACCAGTTACAACAACCTGACTAAAGAGAGAGACCAGTTACAGACCAGTTACAACAACCTGACTAAAGAGCGAGACCAGTTACAGACCAGTTACAACAACCTGACTGCAAAGAGAGACCAGTTACAGACCAGTAACAACAATCAGACTAAAGAGAGAGACCACTTATAGACCAGTTACAACAACCTGACTAAAGAACGAGACCAGCTACAGACCAGTTATAACAACCTGACTAAAGAACGAGACCAGCTACAGACCAGTTACAACACCCTGACTAAAGAGAGAAACCAGTTACAGACCAGTTACAACAACCTGACTAAAGAGAGAGACCAGCTAAAGATCAGTTGCAACAACCTGAGTAGAGAGGAGATCGGAGGAGAGGAGATGGCAAAGGAGATAAGATGAGAGGAGATAGGAGGAGAGGAGATAGGAGGAGAGGAATCTAGATAAGACTTATTGAGATAGAGCCTTAGTGTCAGAGAGACATAGAGGAGGAAGAAGAACATTAAGAGAATGAGGAAGAGAGAAAACATAAGACAAATAATAGTTTTGTTTAGATTTAGAGGATAGGATGTAGACATACTGTACTCTGTAAAATGATTCTATTAATTATGTTTATTAGCAACATTGCCATGGGCTTATGCTTAGTTTAATCATTTTCTTGCTTTTTTCATAAAACAGTGTGACCTGCAGTTGGACACACACAGAAGGCAGAACAGTGCTGAGAGCACACACACACACACTTCCCTTTTTAACTTCTGAGAAAGGTGCAGACATAGATTTCCCACACACACTTCTGCATAATTCTGGTGATGTATGTGATGAAATCGGTGGCTGGCCACAGAGTGCAAGCCATAACGTGACCTCCGTTTGAAGGCTGGCTTGTCAAAGCCTCAGTAGTCCTATATGATCTATATGTGAATTCAGAGGGTATCACTTCAATTATAACTTTAATCATATGTTTAAAAACATGTGCATGGTGCGAAACAAAAAAGTTTATGTTAGAAACTAAAGTGGGGTCAGCCTCCCGAGTGGCTCAGCGGTCTAAAGCACTGCATCGCAGTGCAAGCTGAGTTACTACAGATCCTGGTTCGATTCCGGGCTGTGTCACAGCTGGCCGCGACCGGGAGATCCATGCAATTGGCCCAGCGTCGTCCGGGTTAGGGGAGGGTTTGGCCGGGTGGGATGTCCTTGTCCCATTGCGCTGTAGCAACTCCTGTGGCGGGCCGGGCGCATGCACGTTGACACGGTCGCCAGGTGTACTGTGTTTCCTCTGACACATTTGTGCGGCTGGCTTCCGGGTTAAGCGTGCATAGTGTCAAGAAGCAGTGTGTCTTGGCGGGGTTAGGGTTTCGGAGGACGCACCGCTCTCGACCTTCGCCTCTCAGAGTCCGTACAGGAGTTGCAGCGACTGTAACTACCAATTGGATATGACGAAATTGAGGAGTAAAGGGGATAAATATATTTATATATAATTATATAAAGTGGGGGAAGTCATGTGGTGGCCAGTGACGTGTTGATTTGACAGTTTCTCATAAGTTAAAACAGTGTCACTTACAGTAAGGCGGAGGAACAGACACAGGGCAGAGGTAAAAATATCTAAAGAACCTGGGTAGACTTAACATAGACCTGTTAGACAGAAAACACAGTACATTTTTGGAGATGATGTTTGAGGCCATGTAAGCTGAGCCCTCCTTAACATTTTTAACAGTTGACGCCACGTGAAAAGCTAGCTATTCGCTGGCACAAGTGAAGACACTTCAGGCTGAGGAGTAAGTTTCACACATCCCCATGTGCTTCACATAAGCACACACACCCACCCACCCACACCAGTTACTGGCCAGTTACAACAACCTGACTGAGGAGAGAGACCAGCTACAGACCAGTTACTGGCCAGTTACAACAACCTGACTGAGGAGAGAGACCAGCTACAGACCAGTTACTGGCCAGTTACAACAACCTGACTGAGGAGAGAGACCAGCTACAGACCAGTTACTGGCCAGTTACAACAACCTGACTGAGGAGAGAGACCAGCTACAGACCAGTTACTGGCCAGTTACAACAACCTGACTGAGGAGAGAGACCAGCTACAGACCAGTTACTGGCCAGTTACAACAACCTGACTGATGAGAGAGACCAGCTACAGACCAGTTACTGTAATACAGTATGTTATAATTTAACATTCATACAGTTCACATTCATACATTACAATATATTATAGCTTAATTAGTCTGAAAATACAAAAAGAAGTGAGAAGTAAGGTCATATAGTTGTTAAAGGATAAATGGAATCACTATGGTATGGAGTGACATCTAGTTGTTAAGGACTAATGGAATCACTATGGTATGGACTGACATCTAGTTGTTAAAGGACAAATGGAATCACTATGGTATGGACTGACATCTAGTTGTTAAAGGACTAATGGAATTACTATGGTATGGACTGACATCTAGTTGTTGTGTGGTGTTCGGGTCTGTGGGACCCATTTTCAATGTTTACTAAAAGAAGAATGATACAATGAATAATGTTTTCAAGAACATGTAAAATAACACATTTTCATTGAGTGCACACAGTGCACCCCCCTACACATTTATATTACATATGTGGTGTTTTGGTCCACTGGACCCGAGGGTAATAAAAGTGTGGAAAAGTGTGTGTGTAGGTGAAAACAAGCAAAAATTAAAGAAAAAGGTTTGCTGTGTGCCTTCACTCTGTCTTCCTCCTCCCTGAGCCTGCTGTTTCAACATAGCACCAAGACCTGTCTGTCTCCCTGTCTGCCTGCCTGTCTGCCTGCCTGTCTGCCTGTCTCCCTGCCTGTCTCCCTGCCTGTCTGCCTGTCTCCCTGCCTGTCTGCCTGTCTCCCACTTTTCTTGCACTCTTTACCCTTTGTAGTGTGTGAAACTACACAATATCTTGTGGGAAGCTGCACAATGTTATTACAATACAATATTTCGATACATTGCAAAAAATTCTGTATTTTCCCTCACTCTACCCCAGTCAGGTGCAAATTGGGGGAGGGACACAACAAATAAATAGCTTTGCATGTGTGGCTCCTTACCAATATCAATCAGTATGGCAAAAATTATCTCTGCACAGAGGGCCTTCGAAATAATTTACTGTTGATGAGCAGCTTATGCCATTTAGGGGCCGCTGCCCCTTCAGGCAGTACATTCCGTCTAAACCCGCAAAATATGGAATCAAGATCTGGGTTGCCTGTGATGCTGCTTCATCATATGCGTGGAAATTGCAAGTGTATACGGGGAAGCCAGATGGAGGAGCCCCTGAGAAGAACCAAGGGATGCGTGTTGTCCTGGACGTGACACAGGGACTCCGTGGCAACAACATCACATGTGATAACTTTTTTACTTCTCACAAGCTGTGACAGGAGCTCCTCAAGAGGAAGCTGGTAGGAATGATGGTAGGAACAGTACGGAAAAAACAAGCCAGAGCTCCCACCTCAGCTGTTGAATACACGGAACAGGCCTACCAATTCCTCTAAGTTTGTGTTCATGGCTGACACGTTTCTAGTGTCCTACGTGCCAAAGAAAGGCATAAATGTGGTACTCATGAGTACGCTGCATAGGGATGGGAGAATCTGTGGCCAGGAACATCGAAAACCAGAAATCATAATGGATTACAATGCCTCAAAAGGAGGGATGGACAAATTAGACAAGCTGGTGACTGGCTACAGCTAAAAAAGAAGAACCCTACGCTGGCCACTTGTGAAATTCTTCAACATCTTGGACATCGCGGCATACAACGCATTTGTCATCTGGATGGTAATGAACCCAGATTGGAACAGAGGGAAGCTCCAGAGGAGACGGCTCATTCTGGAGGAGCTGGGCAAGGCATTGGTAAGATCTCAAATACAGAGGCAACATATCCCAAGGACCCCAGCTTCTGCAGCCATCGTGAGGAGGATTCAGGAAGAGGATGCTGGTGCCCCATCCGCCTGACCCACAGAACCAACAACTCCAATACCGGAAGTAAGTCTGAGTGATGTTGTTGCATGTGTGTGTGTCTGAATCTCCTACCTTGGCCTGCTGTAACTATATACAGTACCAGTCAAAAGTTTGGACACACCTAATCATTCCAGGGTTTTTCTTCAATTGTACTATTTTGTACATTGTAGAATAATAGTGAAGACATCAAAACCATAAAATAACACACATGGAATCATGTAGTAACCAAAAAAGTGTTAAACAATTTGAGATTCTTCAAATAGCCACCCTTTGCCTTGATGACAGCTTTGCACACTCTTGGCATTCTCTCAACCAGCTTCACCTGGAATGCTTTTCCAACAGTCTTGAAGGAGTTCCCACATATGCTGAGCACTTCTTGGCTGCTTTTCCTTCACTCTGCCGTGCGACTCATCCCAAACCATCTCAATTAGTTTGATCCCGGGGGATTGTGGAAGCCAAGTCATCTGATGCAGCACTCCATCACTCTCTTCTCTTGGTAAAATAGCCCTTACACAGCCTGGAGGTGTGTTGGGTCATTGTCCTGTTGAAAAACAAATGATAATCCCACTAAGCCCAAACCAGATGGGATGGCGTATTGCTGCAGAATGCTGTGGTAGCCATGCTGGTTAAGTGTGCCTTGAATTTTAAGTAAATCACAGTCCGTGTCACCAGCAAAGCACCCCCACACCATAACACGTCCTCCTCCATGCTTTACGGTGGGAACTACACATGCGGAGATCATCCGTTCACCCACACCACGTCTCACAAAGACATGGTAGTTTGAACCAAAAATCTCCAATTTGGACTCCAGACCAAAGGACAAATTTCCACAGGTCTAATGTCCATTGCTCGTGTTTCTTGGTCCAAGCAGGTTTTTTCTTCTTATTGGTGTCCTTTAGTAGTGGTTTCTTTGCAGCAATTCAACCATGAAGGCCTGATTCACACAGTCCCCTCTGAACAGTTAAAGTTGAGATGTGTCTGTTACTTGAACTCTGTGAAGCATTTATTTGGGCTGCAATTTCTGAGGCTGGTAACTCTAATGAACTTATCCTCTGCAGCAGAGGTAACTCTGGGTCTTCCATTCCTGTGGCGGTCCTCATGAGAGACAGTTTCATCATAGCTCTTGATGGTTTATGCGACTTCACTTGAAGAAACATTCAAAGTTCTTGAAATTATCCATATTGACTGACCTTCATGTCTTAAAGTAATGATGGACTGTTGTTTCTCTTTGCTTATTTGAGCTGTTCTTGCCTTTAATATGGACTTGGTCTTTTACCAAATAGGGCTATGTTCTGTATACCTCCTCTACCTTGTCACAACACAATTGATTGGCTCAAACGCATAAAGAAGGAAAGAAATTCCACAAATTAAACTTTAAGAAGGCACACCTGCTAATTGAAATGAATTCCAGGTTACTACCTCATGAAACTGGTTGAGAGAATGCCAAGAGTGTGCAAAGCTGTCATCAAGGCAATGGGTGGCTATTTGAAGAATCTCAAATATAAAATATATTTTGATTTGTTTAAAACTTTTTGGGTTACTACATGATTCCATATGTGTTATTTCATAGTTTTGATGTCTTCACTATTATTCTACAATGTAAAAAAAAAAATGTAAAAATAAAAGAAAAACCCTTGAATGAGTAGGTGTGTCCAAACTTTTCACTGGTAGTGTATGTGAGTGAGTGAGTGAGTGAGTGAGTGAGTGAGTGAGTGAGTGAGTGAGTGAGTGAGTGAGTGAGTGAGTGAGTGAGTGAGTTGTTTCCAGAACTAAGTGTTTTCATCATTCTAGATTGCAGCTGGTAGCAACAAGAAGAAGAAGCGCTGCAATGTGTGTGGACACAAGAATGACAGGAAGACACAGTACACATGCATCAAGTGCAAGAAATACATTTGCAACACACACACAGTAAAAATGTGTCCCTCATGTGGGGTGTAAACCGGCCTAAATTTCTGTTCAATTGGGCTCATTTATCATTTCCATAAAATACTGTATGTAAAATGTGTCCTTCCAATTTGTTCAGTTCAAAGCAATAAACATCAATAGTGATGAAAACCTTGTTTCATTTATATTTGTTCAAGATAAACAAGATTTATTCAACTCATGTCTTGATTATAATTGATTTTTGTTTACAAAAATCACATTTTATCAAAACAAAAATAATATCGCTTTTGATAAATCTGATCTAGCAGAGGTAAATGGCAAATATTAACCATGTATGATGTCTATACTGCTTGTAATTGATATAAGTCAACATCTAAGTATTAAGTATTTTTACGTAAATTGTTATGGCTGTATTGTTCTAAAATCCCAATAATGTTGTGGGTCCATCAGACCTGTGAACATTCTGTGAATAACAAAAACAGTAACACCACACAAGGGTTAAGAATGATGGAGGCCACTGTGTTTACATTTTAGTCATTTAGCAGACGCTCTTATCCAGAGCGACTTACAGGAGCAATTAGGGTTAAGTGCCTTGCTCAAGGGCACATCGACAGATTTTTCACCTAGTCGGCTCGGGGATTAGAACCAGCAACCTTTCGGTTACTGGCACATCACTCTTAACCACTAAGCTACCTGCCTTCTTGGGACCCTTCAATACTGCAGAAATGTTTTGGTACCCTTCCCCAGATCTGTGCCTCGACACAATTCTGTCTCTGAGCTCTATGGACAATAATAATAATAATAATAATAATAATAATAATAATAATAATTCCTTCGACCTCATGGCTTGGTTTTTGCTCTGACATGCGCTGTCATCTGTGGGACCTTATATAGACAAGTGTGTGCCTTTCCAAATCATGTCCAATCAATTGAATTTACCACAAGTGGACTCCAATCAAGTTGTAGACACATCTCAAGGATTAACAATGGAAACAGGATGCACCTGAGCTCAATTTCGAGTCTCATAGCAAAGGGTCTGAATACTTATGTAAATAAGATATTTCTGTTTTTTTAGTGTAGATTGATGAGGAACATTTTTTATTTAATCAATTTTTGAATTAGACTGTAACGTAACAAAATGTGGGAAAAGGAAAGGGGTCTGAATACTTTCTGAATGCACTGTAATACATTACTTTTGACCAAGGCCCATAGGACAGATATGCATTTCATTATCACACTATAGTTATGTACTCACAATTCAAGGATCACAATTCAGACTTGTGGGACCAGTAGTTTGTCAATATTGTTGACACACACAACAAAGAATGTCGACATCATCCACAGAAAATTGAGTAAATACTGCAACTCGTGTAGTAACTATGGTAACTCGTGCTCTTGGCCTTGTGTAAGTCACTGAACATGGTGTACATTGTACACACCACAACCAGGTCTGTGTCCCAAATGGAACCCTATCTTCTTTGAAGTGCACTACTTTTGACAAGGGTACTGCACTATAGAATGAATGGGGTGTCATTTGGGACGCATCACATGCAGGAACTTCTTTTTTTTCAGCCCGCTCTAACGATGAGAGAAACCAGTTAGAGGCCTGTTACAACACCAATGGACTGGCACAAGACAGATACCAGCCAGATACATAATATAGAAGGTTATTTAAGCCAAAAACAAAAGGAGGGAGGATAGGTGGCCATATGATGCAAATGTCTAGCAACGCAAAGGTTGTGTGTTCGAATCACATCATGGGCAACTTTAGTATTTATAAATTATTAGCAACTTTCCAACTACTTACTACTTTTTAGCTACTTTGTAACTATATACAGTGAGGAAAAAAAGTATTTAGTCAGCCACCAATTGTGCATGTTCTCCCACTTAAAAAGATGAGAGAGGCCTGTAATTTTCATCATAGGTACACGTCAACTATGACAGACAAAATGAGAAAAAAAATCCAGAAAATCACATTGTAGGATTTTTTATGAATTTATTTGCAAATTATGGTGGAAAATAAGTATTTGGTCAATAACAAAAGTTTCTCAATACTTTGTTATATACCCTTTGTTGGCAATGACACAGGTCAAACATTTTCTGTAAGTCTTCACAAGGTTTTCACACACTGTTGCTGGTATTTTGGCCCATTCCTCCATGCAGATCTCCTCTAGAGCAGTGATGTTTTGGGGCTGTCGCTGGGCAACACGGACTTTCAACTCCCTCCAAAGATTTTCTATGGGGTTGAGATCTGGAGACTGGCTAGGCCACTCCAGGACCTTGAAATGCTTCTTACGAAGCCACTCCTTCGTTGCCCGGGCGGTGTGTTTGGGATCATTGTCATGCTGAAAGACCCAGCCACGTTTCATCTTCAATGCCCTTGCTGATGGAAGGAGGTTTTCACTCAAAATCTCACGATACATGGCCCCATTCATTCTTTCCTTTACACGGATCAGTCGTCCTGGTCCCTTTGCAGAAAAACAGCCCCAAAGCATGATGTTTCCACCCCCATGCTTCACAGTAGGTATGGTGTTCTTTGGATGCAACTCAGCATTCTTTGTCCTCCAAACACGACAAGTTGAGTTTTTACCAAAAAGTTCTATTTTGGTTTCATCTGACCATATGACATTCTCCCAATCCTCTTCTGGATCATCCAAATGCACTTTAGCACTTCAGACGGGCCTGGACATGTACTGGCTTAAGAAGGGGGACACGTCTGGCACTGCAGGATTTGAGTCCCTGGCGGCGTAGTGTGTTACTGATGGTAGGCTTTGTTACTTTGGTCCCAGTTCTCTGCAGGTCATTCACTAGGTCCCCCCGTGTGGTTCAGGGATTTTTGCTCACCGCTCTTGTGATCATTTTGACCCCACGGGGTGAGATCTTGCGTGGGGCCCCAGATCAAGGGAGATTATCAGTGGTCTTGTATGTCTTCCATTTCCTAATAATTGCTCCCACAGTTGATTTCTTCAAACCAAGCTGCTTACCTATTGCAGATTCAGTCTTCCCAGCCTGGTGCAGGTCTACAATTTGGTTTCTGGTGTCCTTTGACAGCTATTTGGTCTTGGCCACAGTGGAGTTTGGAGTGTGACTGTTTGAGGTTGTGGACAGGTGTCTTTTATACTGATAACAAGTTCAAACAGGTGCCATTAATACAGGTAACGAGTGGAGGACAGAGGAGCCTCTTAAAGAAGAAGTTACAGGTCTGTGAGAGCCAGAAATCTTGCTTGTTTGTAGGTGACCAAATACTTATTTTCCACCATAATTTGCAAATAAATTCATTAAAAATCCTACAATGTGATTTTCTGGAGAAAAAAAATCTCAATTTGTCTGTCATAGTTGACGTGTACTTATGATGAAAATTACAGGCCTCTCTCATCTTTTTAAGTGGGAGAACTTGCACAATTGGTGGCTGACTAAATACTTTTTTTCCCCACTGTACTTAGCATGTTATCTAACCATTTCCCTAGACTTAACCCTACCCGTGACCCCAAACCCTAACCTTAAGCCCTAACCCCTAGCCTAGATTATGTTAGCAACCTAGACACATACAGTGGGGAAAAAAAGTATTTAGTCAGCCACCAATTGTGCAAGTTCTCCCACTTAAAAAGATGAGAGAGGCCTGTAATTTTCATCATAGGTACACGTCAACTATGACAGACAAAATGAGAAAAAAAATCCAGAAAATCACATTGTAGGATTTTTTATGAATTTATTTGCAAATTATGGTGGAAAATAAGTATTTGGTCAATAACAAAAGTTTCTCAATACTTTGTTATATACCCTTTGTTGGCAATGACACAGGTCAAACATTTTCTGTAAGTCTTCACAAGGTTTTCACACACTGTTGCTGGTATTTTGGCCCATTCCTCCATGCAGATCTCCTCTAGAGCAGTGATGTTTTGGGGCTGTCGCTGGGCAACACGGACTTTCAACTCCCTCCAAAGATTTTCTATGGGGTTGAGATCTGGAGACTGGCTAGGCCACTCCAGGACCTTGAAATGCTTCTTACGAAGCCACTCCTTCGTTGCCCGGGCGGTGTGTTTGGGATCATTGTCATGCTGAAAGACCCAGCCACGTTTCATCTTCAATGCCCTTGCTGATGGAAGGAGGTTTTCACTCAAAATCTCACGATACATGGCCCCATTCATTCTTTCCTTTACACGGATCAGTCGTCCTGGTCCCTTTGCAGAAAAACAGCCCCAAAGCATGATGTTTCCACCCCCATGCTTCACAGTAGGTATGGTGTTCTTTGGATGCAACTCAGCATTCTTTGTCCTCCAAACACGACAAGTTGAGTTTTTACCAAAAAGTTCTATTTTGGTTTCATCTGACCATATGACATTCTCCCAATCCTCTTCTGGATCATCCAAATGCACTTTAGCACTTCAGACGGGCCTGGACATGTACTGGCATAAGCAGGGGGACACGTCTGGCACTGCAGGATTTGAGTCCCTGGCGGCGTAGTGTGTTACTGATGGTAGGCTTTGTTACTTTGGTCCCAGTTCTCTGCAGGTCATTCACTAGGTCCCCCCGTGTGGTTCAGGGATTTTTGCTCACCGCTCTTGTGATCATTTTGACCCCACGGGGTGAGATCTTGCGTGGGGCCCCAGATCAAGGGAGATTATCAGTGGTCTTGTATGTCTTCCATTTCCTAATAATTGCTCCCACAGTTGATTTCTTCAAACCAAGCTGCTTACCTATTGCAGATTCAGTCTTCCCAGCCTGGTGCAGGTCTACAATTTGGTTTCTGGTGTCCTTTGACAGCTATTTGGTCTTGGCCACAGTGGAGTTTGGAGTGTGACTGTTTGAGGTTGTGGACAGGTGTCTTTTATACTGATAACAAGTTCAAACAGGTGCCATTAATACAGGTAACGAGTGGAGGACAGAGGAGCCTCTTAAAGAAGAAGTTACAGGTCTGTGAGAGCCAGAAATCTTGCTTGTTTGTAGGTGACCAAATACTTATTTTCCACCATAATTTGCAAATAAATTCATTAAAAATCCTACAATGTGATTTTCTGGAGAAAAAATATCTCAATTTGTCTGTCATAGTTGACGTGTACTTATGATGAAAATTACAGGCCTCTCTCATCTTTTTAAGTGGGAGAACTTGCACAATTGGTGGCTGACTAAATACTTTTTTTCCCCACTGTACTTACCATGTTATCTAACCATTTCCCTAGACTTAACCCTACCCGTGACCCCAAACCCTAACCTTAAGCCCTAACCCCTAGCCTAGATTATGTTAGCAACCTAGACACATACAGTGGGGAAAAAAAGTATTTAGTCAGCCACCAATTGTGCAAGTTCTCCCACTTAAAAAGATGAGAGAGGCCTGTAATTTTCATCATAGGTACACGTCAACTATGACAGACAAAATGAGAAAAAAAAATCCAGAAAATTACCTTGTAGGATTTTTAATGAATTTATTTGCAAATTATGGTGGAAAATAAGTATTTGGTCAATAACAAAAGTTTCTCAATACTTTGTTATATACCCTTTGTTGGCAATGACACAGGTCAAACGTTTTCTGTAAGTCTTCACAAGGTTTTCACACACTGTTGCTGGTATTTTGGCCCATTCCTCCATGCAGATCTCCTCTAGAGCAGTGATGTTTTGGGGCTGTCGCTGGGCAACACGGATTTTCAACTCCCTCCAAAGATTTTCTATGGGGTTGAGATCTGGAGACTGGCTAGGCCACTCCAGGACCTTGAAATGCTTCTTACGAAGCCACTCCTTCGTTGCCCGGGCGGTGTGTTTGGGATCATTGTCATGCTGAAAGCCCAGCCACGTTTCATCTTCAATGCCCTTGCTGATGGAAGGAGGATTTCACTCAAAATCTCACGATACATGGCCCCATTCATTATTTCCTTTACACGGATCAGTCGTCCTGGTCCCTTTGCAGAAAAACAGCCCTAAAGCATGATGTTTCCACCCCCATGCTTCACAGTAGGTATGGTGTTCTTTGGATGCAACTCAGCATTCTTTGTCCTCCAAACACGACGAGTTGAGTTTTTACCAAAAAGTTATATTTTGGTTTCATCTGACCATATGACATTCTCCCAATCCTCTTCTGGATCATCCAAATGCACTCTAGCAAACTTCAGACGGGCCTGGACATGTACTGGCTTAAGCAGGGGGACACGTCTGGCACTGCAGGATTTGAGTCCCTGGCGGCGTAGTGTGTTACTGATGGTAGGCTTTGTTACTTTGGTCCCAGCTCTCTGCAGGTCATTCACTAGGTCCCCCCGTGTGGTTCTGGGATTTTTGCTCACCGTTCTTGTGATCATTTTGACCCCACGGGGTGAGATCTTGCGTGGAGCCCCAGATCAAGGGAGATTATCAGTGGTCTTGTATGTCTTCCATTTCCTAATAATTGCTCCCACAGTTGATTTCTTCAAACTAAGCTGCTGACCTATTGCAGATTCAGTCTTCCCAGCCTGGTGCAGGTCTACAATTTGGTTTCTGGTGTCCTTTGACAGCTCTTTGGTCTTGGCCATAGTGGAGTTTGGAGTGTGACTGTTTGAGGTTGTGGACTGGTGTCTTTTATACTGATAACAAGTTCAAACAGGTGCCATTAATACAGGTAACGAGTGGAGGATAGAGGAGCCTCTTAAAGAAGAAGTTACAGGTCTGTGAGAGCCAGAAATCTTGCTTGTTTGTAGGTGACCAAATACTTATTTTCCACCATAATTTGCAAATAAATTCATAAAAAATCCTACAATGTGATTTTCTGGATTTTTTTTCTCTCAATTTGTCTGTCATAGTTGACATGTACCTATGATGAAAATTACAGGCCTCTCTCATCTTTTTAAGTGGGAGAACTTGCACAATTGGTGGCTGACTAAATACTTTTTTTCCCCACTGTAGCTAACGTTATCCACAACAAAGTGAAATTCATAACATATCATACGAAATGCCAGAGGGTTGGAGGCTGTTGGGATCCAGTTGTTACTTCCTGTCTACTGAGATGAAAACCTGGGAGGAGAGTAGAATGGATTCTCTGAAGAGAGGAGCAGACCTGGTGATCATAAACAGCAAGGAGGAACAGGTGAGTGAGTGAGTGAGTGAGTGAGTGAGTGAGTGAGTGAGTGAGTGAGTGAGTGAGTGAGTGAGTGAGTGAGTGAGTGAGTGAGTGAGTGAGTGAGTGAGTGAGTGAGTGAGTGAGTGAGTGAGTGAGTGAGAATCAAACATCCCTTGGTCAGTAATGTATCTTCCACTACTGCTCAAATAACACTGACCACCCCAAGGTAAGAGACTACTGATCTATAATAACACTGACCACCCCAAGGTAAGAGACTACTGCTCAAATAACACTGACCACCCCAAGGTAAGAGACTACTGCTGTAATAACACTGCCCACCCCAAGGTAAGAGACTACTGCTCTATAATAACACTGACCACCCCAAGGTAAGAGACTACTGCTCAAATAACACTGACCACCCCAAGGTAAGAGACTACTGCTGTAATAACACTGCCCACCCCAAGGTAAGAGACTACTGCTCTATAATAACACTGACCACCCCAAGGTAAGAGACTACTGCTCTAATAACACTGACCACCCCAAGGTGAGAGACTACTGCTCTATAATAACACTGACCACCCCAAGGTAAGAGACTACTGCTCTAATAACACTGACCACCCCAAGGTGAGAGACTACTGCTCTATAATAACACTGACCACCCAAGGTAAGAGACTACTGCTCTATAATAACACTGACCACCCCAAGGTAAGAGACTACTGCTCTAATAACACTGACCACCCCAAGGTAAGAGACTACTGCTCTAATAACACTGACCACCCCAAGGTAAGAGACTACTGCTCTAATAACACTGACCACAGTGTAAGTAGTAGGACTGACTCTCTGTGTTGTTCATTCTCTAGGTTCTGAGAGAGTGGCTAGTCAAACTCTGTTGTTTCTACTGCAGGTATTGGAGGAGTGGAGAGTCTAATGGTGGTGGAGTGGAGAACTGTGTGGCGGTACCTTACAGTTCATCAGGGCCAAGGAGAATGGTGGGACTATGGGTGATCCATTCCAGAGTACTCGATCTGTGAAAAAGGCTCTTTGTAGTCACTGCTGTTTAAGGAACTCTGAAGACTGATTATATATTTCATGAACTCACCATAGAGGTGAAATAGTGGTATTACAGACTTGCCTATGGGCTTTTTCTCCTAGATTCCTCCTCGCTTCCTCTCTCCTCCCCTCCTTCTCAAAACACATTGGAGAATACAATCCTAGGAGAGGGACCTTGGACCTTCTCCCGATGTCACAGGAAGACCAAAAAGATAATCAAGGACAACTACCACCCGAGCCAATGCCTGTTCACCCCGCTATCATCCGGAAGGTGAGGTCAGTACAGGTGCATCAAAGCTGGGACCGAGAGACTGAAAAACAGCTTCTATCTCAAGGCCATCAGACTGTTAAACAGAAATCACTAGCACAGAGAGGCTGCTGCCTACATACAGACTTGAAAATCACTGACCACTTTAATAAATGGAACACTAGTCACTTTAATAATGCCACTTTAATGTTTACATATCTTGCATTACCCATCTCATATGTCTCCTGAGTGGCGCAGTGGTCTAAGGCACTGCATCGCAGTGCTAGCTGTGCCACTAGAGATCCTGGTTCGAATCCAGGCTCTGTCGTAGCCGGCCGTGACTGGGAGACCCATGGGGCGGCGCACAATTGGCCCAGGGTAGGGGAGGGAATGGCCGGCAGGGATGTAGCTCAGTTGATAGAGCATGGCGTTTGCAACGCCAGAGTTGTGGGTTCGATTCCCACAGGGGGTATGAAATTTTTTTAATAATAATGTAAGTCGCTCTGGATAAGAGCATCTGCTAAATGATGTAAATGTAAATGTATTCTATATCTATTGCATCTTAGCCTATGCCACTCTGATAATGACATTGCTCATCCATATATTTATATATTCTTATTCCATTCCTTTATTTAGATTTGTGTTTATTAGGTTTTTGTTGTGGAACTGTTAGATATTACTTTTTAGATATTGCTGCACTGTCAGAACTAATTTAGAAGCACAAGCATTTCGCTACACTCGCAATAACATCTGCTAACCATGTGTGTGTGTGACCAATACATTTGATTTGATTTGATTTGGATTTGGAGGAGGAGGGGCGATAAGAAGAGAGGAACTTAGGAAAGACTATTGAGAGAGCCTCAGTGGAGGAAGAATCATATTTTAAATAATGTTATGATTTAGAGGAGTGTGTAGACATACTGTACTCTGTAAAACGCTCGTATTCATTGTTTTTATTAGCAACATGTCATGTGATTTGCCACGTGGGCTTCTGCTAAATTGAGTCATTATTTTTCTAGATTATTTTCATTATGAATTAGTATCATCAATCAGTTTCATAAGAAGAAGAACAAAAGCACAGATTAATAAATAAAGGAACAATGTCCTCTGAGGTCTACCAGCTTCCTGAGTGAATGTGATTGGATACAAAAGAGTGTCACCTGCCAGTTGGACACAGACAGATGGCAGGACAGAACTTAGAGGACACACACTGTACGCAGGCAGACCCGCACGCATGCACAAACATCTGCATTTCCCCTTTAAAACCTTTGATAAAGATGCAGACAAATTTACTACACACACTTCTGAATATTTCCTCACACTGATGTTTTCACAGACAGCATAGATTGGTAAAAAGGCCCCTATTTGGCCATCGATGGCCAGTCACAGAGTGCAAGACATAACGTGACTTCCTTATGAACAATGCCACAAACAGGCCTTGCAAAATATGACGTCCTGTTTGAAAAGTGATTGGACACTTAAAACATTCTATCAACTGCAGTGCACCACAGACAGACATCAGAGATGGACCAATTAAACAAAGTTACTGAAGAAAACCGGAGCACATCAGAGTAACTACTCAACTACTGGTCATTGAAGTTAGAATCATACAGTAGATATTACCATTAGGAGTCAGTTAGAAAGGTAATCATAAGTAAGTTAATACTGTATGTAAAAGTAAATTAGAATCATAGATATTACAATAAGAGGTCAGACATACTGAATTAGTTGATTCATTGATTGATTGGGGTAATCATTTATAGATTCGGTACGGTTAGTTAAGATGGCCAACTACGACAACAAACAGGTGATTGAATTAAACGAAGTTACTGAAGAAAACCGGAACAGAGCAACAAGGAGCTTGAAGTCCGAGACCCATCTCTCAGGTAAGAACTAAGAATTCTGTGCATCTTATTCTCTCACACACAGGAGCTGATGTACGCAGGCAGGTCTGCCACGTACAAATGGAACACATTCACACGCACACACTAATACCACATAATGGAAAAACACTTGTACATTTTTGGGGGTTTCTGTCTTCTGTGTGGTTCAGTTGGTACGGAGCGTGGGGTTCAAAACCTGCTGGGGTCACGTACACTAAAATATATGCATTATATGTATTTTATCACTTTAGTTATTAGAACTATTTAAATAAGATTCATTTTAATTAACATTTTTAAAACAACAACACAGGGGACACCCCGCCACTGTTTTTGTTAAACAGCTAAGAGACGGGGCTGGAGAAATGTAACTACTCTTAAATTCATAGAGAGAGCTACAGTATGTATGCAAGGACTGACCATTATAAGAATATTCTAAGATGAATACACAACACAGAGGACTAGAGGTCAAGAGGGAATCAATGGAAATAGTTGTTTTTCAGTTCAACATCTGTTTAGAATCTGTGTAGGGGTTCCAACCAGGGACTCACAGCTACATGTGGCAAGTTCTCATTGGTCCAAGTTGTCTATACATTGAGCCTGAAACGGGATTCTTGGTATTTGGACATTGGCCCAATTTTATTGCAAGGAATTCTAATTGGTCAGCCACCTGCTAGGATTGAGGCTATAAACCTCATCCTGTCTCTTTGTTCAGTGGAGAAATACTGAGGACAGGGAAGAATGAACATCTGCCATCTACTTTCCAGCATAATGACAATGATTTGATCTCTTTGAATAAATTTGCTTTGGGGTCCGTGTTATTGAAGAACAATATCAACTGCTAACACCATTCATGATCAAAATGATAGTATGAACCATTTTAGGCTATACAGTGCTTGTTTATAATTCCATCGTAAAACAAGCTTATTTTGGGGGTTCTGATGGGGTTAGACAGTTAAACTAAGCTCATGAGGTATTTCTAAGTTACATTTTTCAAGAATCAATAGGTAAATATCACTAATTTAAATTGATGTTAAAAAAATTGATATAGTAATTGCAGATTGCCCCTTTAAATCATGCTACAGCTATATTGTGTAACGTTGGTCCTTTCTTCATGCAGTAGCTTCCTGTTTATCATATTTGAGATGACCACACTCTTGAGCAAACTGTTGCTGCCAACCCAAAATTGGGGGAAAACCAATGACACACTGGGAATGTTAGGTTCTCAGAATTAGTTAAGGATTTGTAGGAGGATGTTTGTTCTGTTTTGAATCATAATGTAGGATGGTGTGTGTGTGTGTGTGTGTGTGTGTGTGTGTGTGTGTGTGTGTGTGTGTGTGTGTGTGTGTGTGTGTGTGTGTGTGTGTGTGTGTGTGTGTGTGTTCCTCTGCAGATGGAAAACCAAGACTCTACAGCCTGGCTGCCGTGTGTTTTGGAGTCCTGTGTGTTCTACAAGTCACTCTCAACATCTCCCTGAGGCTGGCTTTCTGTGAGTGAGGCTTCATGCCAAATTACACCCTATTAGTCCACTGGTCAAAAGTAGTATATATATATATATATATATACACACATATAGGGTGCCATTCCAGGTTTAGTGCATTACTTTTGACCAGGACCCATAGGACAGATATGTATTTCATTATCACACTGTAGTTCTGATCTCACAAAGCAAGGATCACAATTCAGACTTGACTTTACATGGCTTGTGGGACCAATAGTTTGTCAATATTGTTGACACACAAAAAAAAGAATGTCAACATTGTCAACGGAAAATGTAGCAACTACGGTAACTGGTGCCCTTGGCCTTGTGTAAGTCACTGAACACGGTGTACAATGTACACACCACAACCAGGTCTGTGTCCCAAATGGAATCCTATCCTCTTTAAAGTGCACTACTTTTGACCAGGGCACATAGGGCTTTGATAGAAAGTAGCTCACCATATAATAAATAGGGTGCCATTTGGGACACATCCCAGGAACTTCTCTTTTCTTTCTTTCAGCCTGCTCTAACGAAGAGAGAACCCAGTTAGAGGACTGTTACAACACCACTGGACTGGCACAAGACAGAGACCAGCCAGATACCAGTAGTCTCATGGTTATGTCTACAGACATAGACCAGTGCAGGGCGAACATAAACCAGTTACTGAGGGAGAGAGACCGGTTACAGAGGGAGAGAGACCAGTTACAGAGGGTGAGAGACCGGTTACAGAGGGAGAGAGACCGGTTACAGAGGGAGAGAGGCCCGTTACAGAGGGAGAGAGACCCGTTACAGAGGGAGAGAGACCCATTACAGAGGGAGAGACCTGTTACAGAGGGAGAGAGACCCATTACAGAGGGAGAGAGACCCATTACAGAGGGAGAGAGACCCGTTACAGAGGGAGAGAGACCAGTTACTGAGGGAGAGAGACCCGTTACAGAGGGAGAGAGACCCGTTACAGAGGGAGAGAGACCCATTACAGAGGGAGAGAGACCCGTTACAGAGGGAGAGAGACCCGTTACAGAGGGACCGTTACAGAGGGAGAGAGACCCGTTACAGAGGGAGAGAGACCCGTTACAGAGGGAGAGAGACCCGTTACAGAGGGAGAGAGACCCATTACAGAGGGAGAGAGACCCGTTACAGAGGGAGAGAGACCCGTTACAGAGGGAGAGAGACCAGTTACAGAGGGTGAGAGACCGGTTACAGAGGGAGAGAGACCCGTTACAGAGGGAGAGAGACCCGTTACAGAGGGAGAGAGACCCGTTACAGAGGGAGAGAGAGCGGTTACAGAGGGAGAGAGACCCGTTACAGAGGGAGAGAGACCAAGAGAAAACTGACAAAAAACAGTTAGAGGAGCGTTACATTGCCCTGACTATAGAAAGGACAGGTTTAGTGACAGGGTCAGTCTTCTGACCAATGAGAAGGTGATGCTGGAGAAGAAGATCTCTGGGTGTGGTAAGTTGTCAAATCAGTCACTAGGGCTGCATCCCTCTTATCTACCCTTCATTCTCCCGAAGTGTGCACTTGTAGTGTGCACTTGGACACTGGCTGCGTTCCGATTCTCTAACCTTTTCCAGAAGTGTGCACTTGTTCAGTCATGCATTTAAATGCATTGGATTGGTGCAAGCATGGCTGGAAGGAGTTTTCACCATATTCCTTTAACTCCATGAGGGAGAGTGTACATTTCAGGAGAAGGGTAGAGCTTCGGAATTTAACCTCCTGTGTGCACCCTCGTTATGGATTTACCAACAGTTAATTACAATGTTAGAATGTGTTGTTCAATACGTGTAACATACAGTATATTTCTCCAACAGAGCTAAACAGTTGTCTAAAAATCAGGAAAACCTGTCGTGAAGGAAACCTGTCCCAATAATCTCTACTTTCTCCAGAGGTGTGCACTTGTTCACTTCCCTTCATGGATTTAAAAAGAAATGACTGGTATATAGGAGTTCCCTCTAGTGCCCATGCCTACACCAACCAATGCTTTTAGATTTGTGGGAAGTAGTGGATGAGTGCACACTTAAGGAGAAAGAAGAGATTTTTGGAGCGCAAGCCAGATCTGAATATTTGAAAACCAATATAGCGGACACTGTGTGTGTTGTCTGTAGGTACTGGAAGAGTGGTGGAGCAGATCTGGTGATAAATAGCAAGGAGGAGCAGGTGTGAGAGAGGAGAGAGGGAGAGAGAGGGGAGAGGGAGAGAGGGGGGAGAGAGAGAGCGAGAGAGATGTAACATGAATTAACTGATATTTGACATGAGGGAAAGGGAGAAGGGGGAGATAGAGGAGGGGGAGCGAGAGGAGAGAGGGAGAGGGGGAGAGAGAGAAGAGATATGTAATATGAATTAACTGATGTGACATGAGAGAGGAGAGGGAGATAGAGGTAGGAGAGAGAGGGGAGAGCGAGAGGAGAGAGGGGAGAGCATTAGAGAGAGAGAGAGAGAGAGAGAGAGAGAGAGAGAGAGAGGGGAGAGAGAGATGGAGAGATAGAGAGGGGAGAGAGAGGGGAGAGGGAGTGAGAGGGGAGAGAGGGGAGCGAGCGAGGTGATAGAGAGAGGGGTGATGGAGAGAGTGGAAATAGAGAGAAGGGAGAGTGTGATAGAAATGGGATAGAGAGAGTGAGAGGGGAGAGCAAAAGGTGTGAGGGGAGAGAGGGGAGATGGAGAGGGGCGAGGGAGAAAGAGAGAAGAGAGAGAGGGGATAAAGGAGAGAGAGAGGGAGAAAGAGAGGGGGGAGAGGGGCGAGAGAGTGCGTAAGCAAGGGGATATGTGAATTGAATGAACTGATATGTGACATTAATTAATGCTAAAATTAATGCTCTGCCCCACCTGCCCTGAATGACGGGTCGCAACTGCCTGTCCTTGATTCCTTCTCAAAACACATTGGATGAGAACTTCTGAGGGGAGGGACCTTGGATCTTCTCTTCCAATGTGGTTTGGGAATGAGGCGAGGAGAGAGGACACAAGGAAATGAGGGAAGGTGAATTCAGAAAGAGCCAAGGGGTGCGTTCCAATATTCTATATTTTCTCCATAAGTGTGCACTTGCCCACTTCCCTTAATGGATTTGAAAGGAAATCACTGGTGTGTGGAAATTCCCTCTAATGCACATGCCTACACCAACCCAATGCTTTTAGATCCGTGGGAAGTAGTGGTTGAGCGCACACTTCAGGAGAAAGGAGAGATTATTGGAACGCAACCCAGATCTGAATATTTGAAAACCAATATGGTGGACGCTGTGTGTGTTGTCTTTAGGCACTGGAAGCGTGGTCAGTCGGACCATGGAGTTTCCAACAACGAGGACTGTGCCGAGGAATACCATCTGGACGGCGTTTTAGCCAACTGGAACGATGCGACCACATGCTGCGCTGGATCTGTGAGAAATGACATATAGGTCAAATCCACATCTTGTTTAAATGTGTTTATTATATTATAATCTTCAACTGTTTGTTGTACATTAACATTTTCCCAAAGATTGTGTAATTAACTGTGAGCACATGCATTTACTTGTACATGGCATTATCATTCTTGCTTTCAGCTGTAATTCATTTTCGGCAATAGATTATTTGCAGCCTTTTGGATCAGTCACAACACTGTATCAGTTTCAGCTTTGTCCTCTTCCCTCTTAAACAGTTTATTAATGAAGTATTACTTGTATGAAATTGTATGAAATGGCACTGCTTCTATGAAATGATGTAATGGTATGAAATGGCACTGCTTCTATGAAATGATGTAATGGTATGAAATGGCACTGCTTCTATTAAATAAGAAATGTGAGGATGCTGTGTTCTGTTTAGTGACCATAGGGACTATAGCACATGGACCTTTAAACGTAGGTTAACAGAAAGAAGAAAACATTAAGGTAAATATGTAAATGTTTTAGCTTTGCCTTAGGACTCTTATCCCCTATACTGAAAAAACATGTGCAAACTCTACACACGGTGCCAACGCTTAGCAAGTCTTTCTAACAATATTTCTGGACTGATATCAATCATTGTTTTCACACTGACCACATTAATTAAATTCAGCCTTCCTCCAGTCCGACTTTTGACCACAGCCTTATGGACCCTGGTCGAAAGTAGTGCACTAAATAGGGAATAGGTTGCTATTTGTGACACACTTTGGCCTCTCCCCAAACCTGACATAAAAAAATACAAATACAAATAATAAATCCTCAATTCCTCACCCATTCAATACAAAACATTGTTACCTGTTGAGGTAACTTGGTTGTGTGAATAATTCCTTAACAATATACTGGTCTAAAGACACAGTTCATGAAGCAGGAGGACGATGCAGCTGATCTGTCTACAAAATAAGTTGTTAAAGGCAGAGCGTAACTTTCACTATTCTGAAATAGCATTTTCCAGTTATGTCATTGGAATGTGATTCAAAACAAAGTTACGATGTGCTTTAGGACCATGCGGACGTCTCTGAGCGGTCAGGTAGGCTGTTGAGTGTTTATCTGACTGGATGAAAAAAATATATATATATGTTTTTTATATATGTATATATATATAAGTTACACCCCTGGGCAGAGCCATACATATAACAGGCATTACACATTTCTATATTGATGGTGATTACGACAGACATGCAGAATCAAATGCAAGGTTATCTTCCATCAGAAACATCAACTTCCTGTTTACAGGTCACATGACAGCTAAGAAACTGAGCTTGTAGAAAACAGCCAGTAGGGGAAGACAAACACTAATATAAGTAGGTATTCATACACATGTAACAGGAGAGACTAAAGCCTTGTTCACATTGGCAGTTTGAAATTACTTAAATCCTTTTGTTTTGCATATCCGATTCGAATCTGTTCTTTTTCCTGCAGTCTGAACAGCCAAAAACCAAATGGAATCGGATATTTCAAGCCACATTTCAAATTACCTTCCTGGGTGGTTTGAAGTCAGATACAAATCTGGTTCCTTGCCATGCGACTTGTGTCTGAATGGTCAAATTTGATTTGTTTGCCCTCAAGTGGTTTTTCGACTGTAATTCAGCATATCCTGTTGCTTGCTAGCTACTCTGTTGACAGTTTGACAAGAACATGTTGTCACGAGTTACAAAGCCAGAACCCAGAAGCAGACCAGGACAAGGTAAGTTGAAACGAAGGTGAGTGTTTATTTACAAATTCAAGAGTGATGCTGAATAATCCAGGGAACAGAGCGGGCGGCGTTGATTAGTTGTTGGGGGTGCAGTGGTTGATCCGATCATGGCTCGGCAGCCGCCGACCACCAGGCAGAGGTTGGATGAAGGTTCCGGACGAGTGACTGCAGATGGAACAAAACGGAGGTAAGTAAACAACAAACCAACAAGGTGCAAAACAACAAAACTAACGCTAGAAGCTCTACGACTGATACTCTGGTAAACCTACTGTTCATGGCTAACGATCCGGCAGGGAATGGATGTTAGGCCAGAGCCTAAGAAGGGTGATGATCAGGACCAGGTGTGCAGATTGCTGATGGGATGCAGGTGCGGAAATCAAGAGAGCTCCCCGGAGCGTTCCAGAACCCTCGGGAAACTGGAGATCCCGAGCAGAAAAACTAGTCCACAGACAGGACCCGACTCAGACTGCCGGGATCGTTACAGTACCCCCCTCCGACGAACGCCACCGGGCGGACTCCCGGAGCGCCAGGATGGAGGCGGTAGAAGTCACGGATGAGGTCAGCATCTAGGATCTGTCGCCGCGGAATCCAACTCCTCTCTTCAGGACCATACCCCTCCCAGTCCACGAGATACTGGAAACCCCGGCCCCGCCGTCTGGAATCCATGATGCGTCGCACCGTGTAGGCAGGACCACCTCCGATCATCCGAGGAGGAGGAGGAGGAGGCGGAGGAGGCAACAGAGGACTGAGGAAAACAGGCTTGAGGCAGGAGACATGAAAGGTGGGATGGACTCTGAGCGTCCTCGGGAGTTTGAGTCGAACTGCCACCGGGTTGATCACCTTCTCCACCACAAACGGACCAATGAACTTCGGTAACAACTTCCTAGACTCAGTCCGTAAAGGAAGATCCCGTGTGGCCAACCAGACCCTATCTCCGATGGTGTAGGTGGGAGCGGGGATCCGGCGACGATTCGCCTGGAGCTGATACCGGTCCGAAACTCTAAGGAGTGCCTTTCTGGCCCGATGCCAGGTCCGGTGGCAACGACGAATATGGGCCTGAACAGAAGGCACTGAGAGCTCCTTCTCCTGAGAAGGGAACAAGGGAGGTTGGTAGCCATACAGGCACTGGAAGGGAGACATCCCAGTGGCAGATGTAGGGAGAGTATTGTGGGCATACTCAACCCAAGGCAACTGAGAGACCCAGGAGGTGGGGTTGGAAGAGGCCAGGCAGCGTAGCGTGGATTCCATCTTCTGGTTGGCTCTCTCCGCCTGACCATTAGATTGGGGGTGAAAACCAGATGTGAGACTGACTGTAGCTCCAATGGCCAAACAGAAGGACTTCCAGACAGCAGAGGTAAACTGAGGGCCACGGTCGGAAACGATATCACTGGGCAACCCGTGGACCCTGAAAACCTCCCTAACCAGGATCTCGGACGTCTCCGAGGCAGAGGGAAGCTTGGCAATTGGCACAAAGTGGGCGAACTTGCTGAATCTGTCCACGATAGTCAGAACGACCGTGTTCCCCTCAGAAGCGGGCAACCCAGTGACAAAGTCCAGGGCCAGATGCGACCATGGTCGCCGGGGAATAGGAAGGGGGTGAAGTAGTCCAGAGCTGGGCCGATTGGTACCCTTATTCTGCGCACACACTGGACAGGCAGCAACATAACCCCGAGTATCCTCGGCCATGGCAGGCCACCAAAACGTCTGCGAAGAAACGCCATCGTCCGAGCCACGCCAGGGTGACAAGCCATCTTGCTGGCGTGGGACCATTTGAGGACCGCAGGACGAACCGACTCAGGCACAAACAACCGACCGGGTGGACCGTTACCGGGACCGGGCTGCGTCCGAAGAGCCGCCATCACCTCCTCCTCAATCTTCCACCTAACAGCTCCCACGACGCAGTTCCGGGGAAGAATTGTCTCGGTCTTGGACCCACCCTCCTCCGTCTTGGAGAACATCCGAGACAAGGCGTCCGCCTTGCCGTTCTTAGATCCAGGTCGGAACGTCAGGGAAAAATTGAATCGTCCGAAAAACAACGACCACCTGGCCTGACGGGAGTTGAGACGTCTAGCCGATTGCACGTAAGCAAGATTCTTGTGGTCAGTCCAGACAATAAACGGTTGCTCCGCCCCCTCCAACCAGTGGCGCCACTCCTCCAAGGCAAGTTTCACCGCGAGAAGCTCCCGGTTACCCACATCGTAATTCCTCTCCGCAGGCGAAAGGCGACGAGAGTAGTAGGCGCAGGGATGGAGTTTACTGTCCGTGGAGCATCGCTGCGACAGGATGGCGCCAACTCCCACATCAGACGCGTCCACTTCAACGACGAACTGACGGGCCGTGTCCGGTTGAGAGAGAATCGGTGCGTTGGTGAATCGCCTCTTCAAATCCAGAAACGCTCGATCCGCCTCCGGATTCCACTTGAAGCTCCTGATACTGGAAGTCAAGGCAGTTAACGGAGCGGCCACACGGCTGTAATCCCGGATGAATCTGCGGTAGAAATTCGCAAACCCCAAAAATCTCTGGAGCTGCAATCTCGTACCGGGCTGGGCCCATTCCAGAACCGCTCTAACCTTCTCCTGGTCCATCCTAATCTCTCCCCTGGAGATGATGTACCCGAGAAAGGATGTCGTGTGGGCGTGAAACTCGCACTTCTCGGCCTTCACGAACAGGCGATTCTCCAACAATCGCTGCAGAACCTGCCGGACATGCTGGACGTGGTCGGAAGGTTCCTTCGAGAAGATCAGAATGTCATCCAGGTAAACAAACACAAAGAGACCGATCATATCTCTCAGGACGTCGTTCACCATACTCTGGAATACCGCTGGAGCATTGGTCAGTCCAAACGGCATCACCTGATACTCGAAGTGACCCATCGGTGTATTGAAACCCGTCAACCACTCGTCTCCCTCTCTGATCCGGACCATGTGATACGCATTGCGTAGGTCTAGCTTGGTGAACACCGTAGCACCCTGTAAGGAGTCGAAGGCAGAACTCATCAAGGGCAGGGGATACTTGTTCTTGACCGTGATGTCATTCAACCCCCGATAATCAATACACGGTCGAAGAGAGCCATCCTTCTTACCCACAAAGAAGAATCCTGCCCCCAGGGGGTGATGACGAGGGACGAACGAGACCAGCAGCTAGGGACTCCTTGATGTAGGTCTCCAAAGCCTCACGTTCAGGGCGGGAGATACTGTATAACCTTCCCTTGGGGTAGACAGCTCCAGGGAACAGGTTGATGGCACAATCATATGGTCGGTGGGGAGGGAGTGACAGAGCCTTCTGCTTACTGAACACTTCCCCCAAATCGTGATATGTCTCGGGAACCAGGGACAAATCTGGGGGTTTAGCCTCAATCACCTGACTGGGAACCGAATGGGGACAGGCAGTCTTGAGACAGTTAGCATGACAATCAAGGCTCCAACTCGTTACCTTGCCCGTCACCCAATCGAACGTGGGATTGTGTTCCTTCAGCCAGGGGTATCCAAGGACCAGAGGAACATGGGAAGACGGCAGAATGAAGAATGAAATCATCTCCGAATGATTCCCCGACAACAGCATCTTAACCGGTTCAGTCCTCATCGTGATACGTGCCAGACTACTGCCGTTCAGAGTGGTCGCTTCAATGGCTTCCGGCAATTGCTCCTTGGAAAGCCCCAGCTGTTCCACCAACTCGGCATCAAGAAAGCTTCCATCGGCACCTGAATCGATAAAAGCGTTAATCGCTAAGCTCTGATTCCTGTTCACAAGGGTAGCCGGGAAACGGGGTCTGACAGAGGTACTGAGAGGTTGAAACTGGCTCGCTAAAAGTCCTCCCAACTTTAGCGAGCCGGGCAGTTTGACGACCGCCGGGAACAAGTGGAGATGTAATGTCCCGAGCTACCACAGTAGAGGCAGCAGTTGGTCTTACGTCTATGTTGACGCTCCTCCTTGGTTAACCCGTGCCGCCCCACTTGCATGGGTTCAGAATCGGGAGAGAGGACCTCTCCACTAATCCTTTGTGGTGGAGAATGATCGACGTGTTCTGGTCCACCACCCGACCCGACTGGGAACTGAGAAGCTGATCGACTGGACGGACCCCATTGCTTCTCCCTCCTTCGCTCTCGGACTCGATTATCCACCCGAATAGACAAGGCTACCAAGCTGTCCAGGTCACTAGGCTCCGGATAGGAGATCAGCTCATCCTTGAGCTGCTCCGACAGACCCTGGTAAAAGGCCGCTTGCAGAGACTCCTCATTCCACCCACTCTCCACAGCCAACGTCTTGAACTCGATCACGAAGTCGGCCACGCTGCGAGTTCCTTGGTGGAGCGAAAACAGGCGCCTAGCTGCGTCCCTCCCTCGGACGGAATGGTCGAAGAGCTTCCTCATCTCGGCCGTGAACCCCTGGTATGAAGCCATGCAGGGGTCTTGTCGTTCCCAAACGGCTGAAGCCCACTCCAGCGCTCGACCACGCAGCAACTCAATCACAAAGGCTATCCTAGCCTTGTCTGTGGCATAAGAGTAGGGCTGTAGATCGAACACTAACCCACACTGCATAAGGAAAGAACGGCATCTTCCCAGCTCCCCCTCATATTTATCCGGCGTCGGAACCTTGGGCTCACGGAAGGACACCGCTTCAGACGCGGCAGGCGAGATGGGTGAAACCGGTAGTGGATCCTCCACCGGAAACTTGCGCTGGTTCTGGACCTCCGTCAGACCGGTAGAAAGGTTCCGAACTGCCAACGCGATCTCCTGTAGCTCCGTGCTATGATGGCCCAACATCTTCTCCTGATGGGTAATGGCATGGCGAACAGAGTCCAGGTCCGCTGGGTTCATTACTGGCCGGATCGTTCTGTCACGAGTTACAAAGCCAGAACCCAGAAGCAGACCAGGACAAGGTAAGTTGAAACGAAGGTGAGTGTTTATTTACAAATTCAAGAGTGATGCTGAATAATCCAGGGAACAGAGCGGGCGGCGTTGATTAGTTGTTGGGGGTGCAGTGGTTGATCCGATCATGGCTCGGCAGCCGCCGACCACCAGGCAGAGGTTGGATGAAGGTTCCGGACGAGTGACTGCAGATGGAACAAAACGGAGGTAAGTAAACAACAAACCAACAAGGTGCAAAACAACAAAACTAACGCTAGAAGCTCTACGACTGATACTCTGGTAAACCTACTGTTCATGGCTAACGATCCGGCAGGGAATGGATGTTAGGCCAGAGCCTAAGAAGGGTGATGATCAGGACCAGGTGTGCAGATTGCTGATGGGATGCAGGTGCGGAAATCAAGAGAGCTCCCCGGAGCGTTCCAGAACCCTCGGGAAACTGGAGATCCCGAGCAGAAAAACTAGTCCACAGACAGGACCCGACTCAGACTGCCGGGATCGTTACACATGTGGTAGCTAACTAGCTTGTTAGAGATGCACGATGCAGAAATCACTTCGCCATTTCCTGGTTGCTAAAATTCGAATAGTTTGCCTAATTCCAGTTTATGTGACAAACAAGAAAGTACAGTGTAGAGAATAATTGTACCATCTAAACCGCCGTTAAATATATTTTCAGCTGTTTGAAGCTAGTGTACAAAACCGTAGTGATTGTTGTGTTAATCTCAAAAAGGGTCAAAATTATTGACACCACTGTTTTAAATACTCCAGCACCCTCCCTATGCGAGGACAACACTGAGACTAGCGTGTTTATCCTCCCACTTGGATGACGCTTCCGGAAGCCTTAGAATGAGGGCCAGGTTTTCAGGATGGGTAATGTACTGTATAAGTACACATTCATTACAATTAAATTCTCCTCAAGACACACTTCATTTGAACTTGCTAAATCCTGTGTGACACCTAGTAATTACATTGTACTTAATTAGATATTACATGTACTCTGTGGTGTACTAGTGGGTTTATCCTCCCACTTGGTTGTCACAGTGGGTAACGTACACATTAGTTATAAATTACACTTTTAATTATAATCTGGGATGATACCCATATGTAAAATCAACCAAATTAACCCCGGCAAGTGTTAGCAACAACATCGAGTGGAGATTTTGAAGAGTGCATTGAAGGGGTAGGTAATTAGAGCCTCCGACCTTTGTAATCTTGGACACCCAGCACAGACTGCAATTACCATCAGTTACATGTTATTATTACAGTGTAACTTTCAGTTATTAAAATTAACTACAATACTTGTTAATGTAATTACACTGTAATAAGGACCCGTTAAAATGAAGCGTTACCGATTTGTTAACCAATGAATGTCTACAAAATGATTAAATAACTTAATAAGGTTAGAGAGCATAATTTTAAACTCATGATGCTGGATGGTCAGGGACAGAAGAGCTTATAAATCACCAATGATCCTTTTCAGATATTTTTTGTTTACCTAGATTGTTGTGTTAACTTCCTGGGACAACTCAACAAATGACAGAGCACACCTTTAATCTTAGCATGCTGAGTATCACTACACAGACAATTACAGTATCACCACACAGACTATTACAGTATCACCACACAGACTATTACAGTATCACCAAATAATATTACAGTATCAGTATACAGACTATTACAGTATCAACACAGACTATTACAGTATCACTACACAGACTATTACAGTATCACTACAGACTATTACAGTATCACTATACATACTATTACAGTATCACCAAATAATATTACAGTATCACTATACAGACTATTACAGTATCACAACAGACTATTACAGTACCACTACACAGACTATTACAGTATCACTACAGACTATTACAGTATTGCCACAGACTATTACAGTATCACTACACAGACTGTTACAGTATCACTACAGACTATTACAGTATCACTACACAGACTATTACAGTATCACTGCACAGACTGTTACAGTATCACTACACAGACTGTTACAGTATCACTACACAGACTATTACAGTATCACTACACACACTATTACAGTATCACTGCACAGACTATTACAGTATCACTATACAGACTATTACAGTATCACTATACAGACTATTACAGTATCACTACAGACTATTACAGTATCAATACACAGACTATTACAGTATCACTATACAGACTATTACAGTATCACTACAGACTATTACAGTATCAATACACAGACTATTACAGTATCACTATACAGACTATTACAGTATCACTATACATACTATTACAGTATCACTATACATACTATTACAGTATCACCATACAGACTATTACAGTATCACCACACAGACGATTACAGTATCACCACAGACAATTACAGTATCACTATACAGACTATTACAGTATCGATGTACAGACTATTACAGTATCACTATACAGACTATTACAGTATTGATGTACAGACTATTACAGTATCACTATACAGACTATTACAGTATCACTATACAGACTATTACAGTATCACTATACAGACTATTACAGTATCACTATACAGACTATTACAGTATCACCACAGACTATTACAGTATCACTACACAGACTATTACAGTATCACTACACAGACTATTACAGTATCACCACAGACTATTACAGTATAACTACAGACTATTACAGTATCACCACAGACTATTACAGTATCACTACAGACTATTACAGTATCACTACAGACTATTACAGTATCACTATACAGACTATTACAGTATAACCACATACTATTACAGTATCACTACACAGACTATTACAGTATCACTACACAGACTATTACAGTATCACTACACAGACTATTACAGTATCACTACAGACTATTACAGTATCACCACAGACTATTACTGTATCACTACAGACTATTACAGTATCACCACAGACTATTACAGTATCACCACAGACTATTACAGTATCACTATATAGACTATTACAGTATCACAACAGACTATTACAGTATCACCACAGACTATTACAGTATCACCACAGACTATTACAGTATCACTATATAGACTATTACAGTATCATTACACATACTATTACAGTATCACTACAGACTATTACAGGTGGCAGCTCAAAACCAATGCACTACCAGATTTGGATCTCTTGGACTTTGACCAACTTCCCTAAAACAAATATGTAGTTCTGCTATTTGTAACGTTGTTGTTTCAGGTGATGAGTCAGTCTAAGTAAATCATTTGATGGCAAACATTAACCAAATCCCATGGTTTTTAAGATGAACTCCACCCATTGTTATTTGATAGTTATTTTCGATGATCATGTGAACACTTTGAAGAGTTTAATTCCAAAACGCTACACACACACACAGAGAGAGAGACATGTAAAAATAACTGTTTAATAAAGAACTGTACAAATGATACATTTGTGACATCAATATAAAAACAAATATTTAATGAATCAATACAGTAATATGAGATCTGTATGTAAAATATTTACATTTGACATTTTAGTCATTTAGCAGATGCTCTTATCCAGAGCGACTTAGAGTAAGTGCATTCATCTTAAGATAGCTAGGTGAGACAACCACATATCGCAGTCAAATATAAAGGATTCAAATATTGCATTCCAGGTAAACAATGGATATACACTGAGTGTACACCTTCCTAATACATTAAGAACACCTTCCTAATATTGAGTTGCGCAACCACAACTTTTTTATTTTGCAGTTATCTTGGTAGCAACAAGTGAAACGAGCAAATGGGAATCAAGCATTTCTAATACAGGTACAGCTTGTCCTTTTGGGTCAAACTGAATTGCGTAGCGTGTGTGTTTGTTTGCCAACAAGGTTTTTTTTAAACACAGGGAATGGTTGTCTTTAAGTAGCGTACAGGTCATGTTCTCTCTAAATAAGGAACAGGTCCATCCTTGACACACACACACACACAGTGACACACATACACACAGTGACACACACACACACACACACACAGTGACACACACACACACACACACACAGTGACACACACACACAGTGACACACACACATACAGTGACACACACACATACAGTGACACACACACACACAGTGACACACAGTGACACACACTGTGACACACACACACACAGTGACACACACAGTGACACACAGTGACACACACAGTGACACACACTGTGACACACACACACACAGTGACACACACAGTGACACACAGTGACACACACAGTGACACACAGTGACACACACACACACAGACAGTGACACACACACACACACACAGTGACACACACAGTGACATACACACACACACACACTGACACACACAGTGACATACACACACAGTGACATACACACACAGTGACACACACACAGTGACACACACAGTGACACACACACAGTGACATACACACACAGTGACACACACACAGTGACACACACACAGTGACACACACACAGTGACATACACACACAGTGACACACACAGTGACACACACACACACAGTAACACACACAGTGACACACAGTGACACACACAGTGACACACACTGTGACACACACACACAGTGACACACAGAGTGACACACAGTGACACACACAGTGACACACACAGTGACACACACACACAGTGACACACACACAGTGACACACACACACTTCCTCATTCTACCTCCATCGTTTCGTTCTCTAAGAGACACTTCCTCTCAAACTCTTACCCTTTAACTGTCCATCTATTCTGTCATTCTCTATCCCTCAATTCTTTCCTTTTGAGTGACAGCCTTAGGGTACATGCTTTATAAACTTATAATTTGAAGATAATTATGATGGTAAAAAAATATAAATAAATTGAAGATATTTGTTGAATGATTAAATATATGACCTTAAGCACATGGTTTACATGAGGGACAAGGAATCACCTCTATGATATGAATTTTAATATAGTCTATAGTAGATTTAAATACATGAGGGACATGGAATCACCTCACCAGAAGAGTAGATCACTTTTGCAGCTTCAAAATTACTAACATATATTTTCATAATGAGTGAGACATAAGTTAAATACAGTAACAAGGCATAAAGTTATTATATATGTGCAGTAACTTTGAATATTACAATAGGAACATTGTTGTTACATAGGACTTGCATTGAGTTATTACATCAGTGGAATAAGGAACGGTCACTATTCCTTGTGTACAGTAGTTACAAAAACTCAGCTCATTGCTATGCGTTTAAAATGCAAGTATCAAAGCATTACCGGTATGTTACAACAAGCTAATAAAATGTTGCTCCAAAAGTAATTACTATTTCATTTCACAGGCACAAGAACAGTTTAATGTTAAGTGTTACTGAGAATGCTAACAGTAACTAAATACCCCAAACTGCTTTCTTGAATCAACTACAGCCAAGTTGGTGGAAAATCATGTTAGTTTTGTATTCTGAGTAAACTATCCCTTTAAAGATGGTATAGTGTGTGTTTGAAACGCTTACCCTCAGATGGGCAGATGTTCAAAGTTGTTTTTGCTAAGCATCCAACTTGCTGTTTGCAATGTTTGCAAATGGCTTTGAATTACTATGTAATTCCAGGCATCATAAAATTAATTGCAGCTTTCAACTTTTTTAGTGGCATGTTGACAAAGTCATACAGTAGTTGAGCATTTAACTTATTAATACTTATCTGTACAAAATATCATTGGTTAATTGTTTGACTTCATTATGGACACCTGGGGCAATGGACATTCAGGAGAATGGACATATACAGAATGTTCAGATAGAAATGTATTGTGTAGCTCCAATATGACGGTCAGATAGATTGGAATAGTACAGGTTGTGTGTGCTCTATTCATTCTATTTCTATCTTCAACATGCAGATCCAGGTACAGCCCTGCCATTAGTTGAAGGCAGCCAATAGTTTCAGAAAGTTAGTCACGTCCTGAGATCTGTACTCAAAGATGTTTTAAACCTAGTCACTTTTGAGATCTGTGTGTAACGTGAGGGATTTACACATAAATATATAATTCCTCTAGCCATACTACATCACTGTTTCAATACGTGAGGAAAGGTCCTCCGGACTAATCTAAACATCAAGAGGTGGAGCATGGGAATCAGACAAAAGTATCAGGATGCAACAACAACTTCAATTTTCAGTGTCACAAGACAGGCCCAAATCCCTGTAGGCCTACATCATTCCTATGCATCAGCTCCAGAAGCTCTGTACAACTGTCCTATAAGACAGACTTCAATAAATCGGATCTCAAACAAATATCACTAGGTTTATCCACCTGAGACCCAGCAATACATTTGAGTTCTCTCTAGCGGACATCAGTTCTTGGTCCGTATCTCTGAGGCCATACAAGCCACAGTGTTAACTAGAGTCGATGTCCAAACCCCCGCTGAAGTCTAATTAGCATAATAATAAAAACATCCCCATAAATATGTGTCAGTTTAAGCTCGAGTGATCAGTTTGTTTTGCATTGGATGACTTAATCCAACACATCCGCCGATGTTGCACTTCCGCATCTGCGGTGAAAGGTGACAGCGCTAGAGCTGTGTTTGACAGAACACGAGACATCCCGAAAATGTTTCTTCTCAATAAATTGTCTGTAGCATCCGAACGGTTTGGCCTACAAACTATTATGACCACTATGTAAAGATGAGACTCTCACGAACGACCCCCACAAGGGTCTTGGGACTCATCTGACGTCTGTACAGCCGATCTGCTAACTTCTGTCTGTAGCATCTGAACAGTTTGGGCTTTATGGGCCCATCTGTGGAAAGGTGAGACTCTCACGAACATGTCGGTTGTTTTGCTCTATGACGCCCACAGGCCTCACAAGACTCTTCTGAAGGTCCCTGGTACCAGTTGAATTTTTTTTTTATGTAACTATATATATGGAGACTTTAGTGCCAAAAATAAGGGGTTAAATACATGTAAAAATAAAAACGAATGTTTCCTGATCCTTCTTATATCGCTCAGATATAGGACAGACACTTCAGAACAAACTTCCTTTAGATTTTTTTTTTTTTTTTTTTTGGGCGGGGGGACTGTTGTTCCATGTAGTGAATCTGTTATACAAATGTGTTTGTATGAGCTAATAGGTTTCTACCCTCAGACCATCAGGCTGTTGAATAACCACCACTAGTCAGCTACAGTGGCTTGCGAAAGTATTCACCCCCCTTGGCTTTTTTCCTATTTTGTTGCCTTACAACTTGGAATATAAATTGATTTTTGGGGGGGTTGTATCATTTGATTTACACAACATAACTACCACTTTGAAGATGCAAAATACTTTTTTTTGTGAAACAAACAAGAAATAAGACAAAAATACAGAAAACTTGAGCGTGCATAACTATTCACCCCGCCCCAATGTCAATACTTTGTAGAGCCACCTTTTGCAGCAATTACAGCTGCAAGTCTCTTGGGGTATGTCTCTATAAGCTTGGCATATCTAGCCACTGGGATTTTTGCCCATTCTTCAAGGCAAAATTGCTCTAGCTCCTTCAAGTTGGATGGGTTCCGCTGGTGTACAGCAATCTTTAAGTCATACCACAGATTCTCAACTGGATTGAGGTCTGGGCTTTGACTAGACCATTCCAAGACATTTAAATGTTACCCTTTAACCACTCAAGTGTTGGTTTAGCAGTATGCATAGGGTCATTGTCCTGTTGGAAGGTGAACCTCCGTCCCAGTCTCAAATCTCTGGAAGACTGAAACAGGTTTCCCTCAAGAATTTCCCTGGATTTAGCGCCATCAATCATTCCATCAATTCTGATCAGTTTCCCAGTCCCCACAGCATGATGCTGCCACCACCATGCTTCACTGTGGGGTTGGTGTTCTCGGGGTGATGAGAGGTGTTGGGTTTGCGCCAGACATAGCGTTTTCCTTGATGGCCAAAAAGCTCAATTTTTGTCTCAATTGTAGTGTCCAGAGTACCTTCTTCCATATGTTTGGGGAGTCTTTATTTATTTAATTATGTGACTTCTGAAGGTAATTGGTTGCACCAGATCTTATTTCGGGGCTTCATAGCAAAGGGGGTGAATACGTATGCATGCACCACTTTTCCGTTATTTATTTTTTTGAATTTTTTTAAACAAGTTATTTATTTCATTTCACTTCACCAATTTGGACTATTTTGTGTATGTCCATTACATGAAATCCAAATAAAAATCAATTTAAATTACAGGTTGTAATGCAACAAAATGGAAAAACGCCAAGGGGGATGAATACTTTTGCAAGGCGGTGTACCTTTGGATGTCTTTCAAGGCCTACCTTCAAACTCAGTGCCTCTTTGCTTGACATCATGGGAATATCAAAAGAAATCAGCCAAGACCTCAGAAAAACAATTGTAGACCTCCACAAGTCTGGTTCATCATTGGGAGCAATTTCCAAACACCTGAAGTGACCACATTCATCTGTACAAACAATAGTACGCAAGTATAAACACCATGGGACCATGCAGCCGTCATACCGCTCAGGAAGGAGACGCGTTCTGTCTCCTAGAGATGAACGTACTTTGGTGCGAAAAGTGCAAATCAATCCCAGAACAACAGCAAATGACCTTGTGAAGATGCTGGAGGAAACAAGGTACATAAGTATCTATATCCACAGTAAAACTAGTCCTATATCGACATAACCTGAAAGGCCGCTCAGCAAGGAAGAGCCACTGCTCCAAAACCACCATTAACAAGCCAGATTACAATTTACAGCTGCACATGGGAACAAAGATTGTACTTTTTGGAGAAATGTCCTCTGTTCTGATGAAACAAAAATAGAACTGTTTGGCCATAATGACCATCGTTATGTTTGGAGGAAAAAGTGGGTTGCTTGCAAGCCGAAGAACACGATCCCATCCGTGAAGCACGGGGGTGGCAGCATCATGCTGTGGGGGTGCTTTGCTGCAGGAGGGACTGGTGCACTTCACAAAATAGATGGCATCATGAGGAAGGAAAATGATGTGGATATATTGAAGCAACATCTCAAGACATCAGTCAGGAAGTTAAAGCTTGGTCGCAATTGGGTCTTCCAAATGGACAATGACCCCAAGCATACTTCCAAAGTCGTGGCAAAATGGCTTATGGACAAAAAAGTAAAGGTATTGGAGTGGCCATCACAAAGCCCTGACCTCAATCCTATGGAAAATTTGTGGGCAGAACTGAAAAAGCGTGTGCGAGCAAGGAGGCCTACAAACCTGACTCAGTTACACCAGCTATGTCAGGAGGAATGGGCCAAAATTCACCCAACTTTATTGTGGGCAGCTTGTGGAAGGCTACCCAAAACGTTTGACCCAAGTTAAACAATTTAAAGGTAATGCTACCAAATACTAATTGACTGTATGTAAACTTCTGACCCACTGGGAATGTGATGAAAGAAATAAAAGCTGAAATAAATAATTCTCTCTACTATTATTCTGACATTTCACATTCTTAAAATAAAGTGGTGATCCTAACTGACCTAAGACAGGGACTTTTTACTATGATTAAATGTCAGGAATTGTGAAAAACTGAGTTAAAATGTATTTGGCTAAGGTGTATGTAAACTTCCGACTTCAACTGAATTATTTTGTTTTGCTGGGTTTCAGGAGTTTATAGGTTTCATTCACATGCTCAAAACAGACAATAATGTGTCTTCAGTTCAAAATGATTTAAAAAATAAAAATAAAATGTCAAAGTATGAACTCACCCCCAAACCTGAATTAGCATTTATGTGCAATTTGCTAGTAAAAACAAGACAGGAACACCCAGAATCTAATCAACTCAATTTAAATGACGCCATCATGTTTTGCTCCTCTTTGAACTATCCGCCATTCGAACAAAATAAGTCACCTTGTAACAATAAATCCATAACACTTACAGTATAATAAAACATATCAAAATTCATAGCTCTTTATGAACTCTTGAAACAATCCAAACATGACAATTTAATTCACACAGTAATATTAATTTAGTCATTAAAATTGTATCAGTCTTCACAACTCCAACGGCGTCCGTGCTCCCAGGGTTCTGTAGGAACGTCCTGCCCCGGAGAAAGCCACAGATAAAGTGTGTTTGACCCCTGTGATAGCCCACAGATGGGCAGCCATCCAAACAATGTCATAAAAAAATGTATTGAGTCATCACGCTGGGCCTCAGTGCCTGCAACTATCACCTTCTCTCCTTCCACTACAACTTTGAATTACTCTACAGTATTTTCAGGCATCATAAAATTAATTGCAGCTTTCAACTTTTTCAGGGGCATGTTGACAGAGTCATACAGTAGTTAAGCATTTAACTTATTAATACTTATCTGTACAAAATATCATTGGTTAAATATCATTTGATTTAATTATGTAAACTTGGGGCAATGGACATTCAGGAGAATGGAAATATACAGAATGTTCAGATAGAAATGTATTGTGTAGCTCCAATATGACTGTCAGATAGATTGGAATAGTACAGGAGGTTGTATGTGCTCTATTCATTATATTTCTATCTTCAACATGCAGCTCCAGATACAGCCCTGCCATTAGTTGAAGGCAGCAAATCCAATAGCTTCAGAAAAGTAGTCACTTCCTGAGATCTGTGTGTAACGTGAGGGATTTACGCAAATATATACCATTTCAGTAGCAGTACTACACCACCTTTTAAATACTTGAGGTCCTCAGTACTCATCTAAACATAACAGGTTCTTTACATCAAGGAGTGGACCATGGGAACCTGACAATATCAGGATGAAACAATTTATTTTCATTTCCAGCATCACAAGAATGACATCTCCATAGGCCTATATCATTCCGATACATCCATTCCAGAAGCTCTGTACAACTGTCCTACAAGACAGACCTCAACAGATGACAATATCAGATTTCCCACAGACAAATATCACTAGGTTTATACGTTTCATTCATATACTCAGACAATAATGTATTGTAACACTCACGGAGCACAGGAAAAAGGAGAGAAGGTCTAGGTGGAATATGGTCGCCAACGCCTAAAAATGTGGACGCCAACGCCTAAAAATAATTCCTATTTCTCATACTTACTTAATTAAAACCACCATCCCCACTCCCGTCCTCCAAAGGCACGCCGACAAGCACATCATAAGGGGATCCCCTGAATGACACAAACAGGAAGGTTTTTATACACAAGGCCACACCCTTAATTAACAATCACATACACCTGGCACAGGCAGACCAACACGGATGTGTTCAAAATAGGTTGACGGTTCTCCCCCGTTACAGATATTCAAATAGGTTTCATAAGTAGTACTTTCTGGGGATCTGTATTCAAACAGTTGCAGTCGCCTCCAAAGTAACAATTTCTTCCCCCAAAAAAAATTGTTACTTTCCACAAAGCATAGTTAAAACTATCGTTATCCCAGGGCTGGTTAACTGTAATGTATTTTTTGTTATGTGTCGGACCCCAGTAAGACTAGCTGTTGCCATTGGCGTCGGCTAATTGGGATCCTTATCAAATCAAAATCAATATGACCTTTTGTCTATATTCCCGGTTCTATGCAAGGGACAAAAACAATGTGTTCCAATAAACATGGGTCTGATCTGTTATTGGTCCTTATTTATTAATTCATGCAACAGTGGATCACCTCACTAAGGGAACATAGACATGGTCCCACAACCACAAACAGCCAGAGGTTTACTAAACAGACACCCACAGCCTTCCACCCTGCCTACCAAACCACAACCTCTCCTGGCATGTTTCAAGGGTAATCACTTCAAGAATCAATAGGTACATATCAATAATTTATAAGTACAAAAATGGATGTAGCAACTGCAGATTTCCCCTTCATCAGCTTTTCATGACATCACTCTGTATTCAGCTTCAAAGGGGCAGGATGGTGTTCTATTCAACCAGTAAGTCACAAAGTACGGCAGAGAGAAAGACCATGTTCTCCATTCATTCATTGTCCTCATCCTTTACCGTTTACTGGTTGGGTTATTTTTAACCCATTTGTTTTTAGTGAGAGTTCTGTAAACTTACGACTACCTTTATTTATTTATTTTATTTTATTTATTTCATTATGTTATCATGGAGTCAAACTGAGACCAAGGTCTCTTTTACAGATGAGCCCTAAATTACAGAAATCAAAAAATATAAATACAAAATTCAAGCAGAAAGAAAAACACTGTCATAAAAAACCAACACATTCATCAGTAATAAAGTCCTCAATCAGCTTTCTGAATTGACCTAGAGGCACAAAACCATTAGAATTAAGAACATTTTGAAGATTGTTCCACAAATACGGATTGCTACACAAATATCTACATGTGGCCGCTATAGTGACCCATAGTTGGATGACTGGTTGGGTTATTTTTAACCCATTTGTTTATTGTGAGTACTGTAAACTTCCAACTACCTACACATGGTATTGTAGGTGCTATAGAGGCAAATGGTTGGGTTACTGGTTGGGTTATTTTAAACCCATTTGTTTATTGTGAGTACTGTAAACTTCCGACAGGGATGCTTTCTTTATGGGGGCTCGCGGTCAAAATGACCTAGCTGTACAGGTGAAGATTGCCACAGATCCAACTCCTTCTCCCCAACCCCTCCCATCCTCAGCCCCCTCTCCACTCATCTGACTCATTCCTCCTGTGCACCTCCCCTTGGCCAGGTAAACCATATAAATATTCAAACCTCAGTTAGCTACCCAGGGAGCTCTTGGTTGCCTCGAAACGTGGAGAAAGAGGGAGAGAGACAGGTGTAGACGTGCAACAGGTGGAGTCTCTCAGGATAAGGAGGAAATAAATGATCTTTACAAAACCACTGGGATTGAGACAGCGGTGCAAGGATGGGGCTTGTAGTAAGTCTGCATTGCAATTTTAATTATCAGGATTTGGATTGACTTATTTTGTTTTCTTTCAACTTAACTAAAAACATGTTTTTTTTTGCAGTTCATACATGCAAGAAACGTTTAGCTCTATATTTTATGTTAATAGCTGCTTCTTAAGGGGATTTTATACATTTCTAAATTGAATTTCTACACCTGATTAGCAAAGAGGCACATTGATAGTTTACACCTCCTCTTCATTAACGTACCTTTTGACATACAGAAGGGGAAAGATGATTATAAACAGGCGGCAACGTCAGAGGACGATGGAAAGAAGAAGAGTGAAAAGCAGGTGAAGAAAGCCAAGGAGAAGACGGACATGGACGACCTGAAAAAGGAAGTTGACCTGGTGAGGAAAAACCGATTATTTATTCATTTATTCAATCTATTCATCTAATTTAGTTGACATGGACAATGCACGTTAATCCATATGCAATTTGTTTAAAATAGATACAGTGACATAGCTTCAAAAATGTCTGTATTTTCAATAAGAAAAGACAAAGGTGCACAGTAAACAAAAAAAGTTTTTTTCCCACATTAAAAAAGACTACGGTTTACTATAGAATACTACAGTACTAACTATATAATTCTATAGTAACCTGTAGAATACTATACTATACACTGTAGTATCCCTCAATCATGTGTAGTACTTACTATAGAATGTTGTAGTATACTTACTGTAGAATGCTATAGTAAATATGACAGTATTATTGGTTAAAGAAACACTGTAGTAAATACTACAGTAATGTCAGCAAAAACACTACAGTCTGCAAAAACACTACACTTTTTAAACTATATTAACTACTACAGTATTTTATTTGCATATACCCTGCCCATTCCATTCCCCCATATTTCAATGTGTGCCACCCATATGTAAGAAATTATCCGTTCAGACCCCTATCCTACCTACCTACAGGTTATGGAAAATGTTCTCTTTTAGTATTTCTTCAGTAGGTTTCCTGAAGGAGAAAGCCTCCCCTTCTATGTCAAAGATAATAAACCAAAATACTATAGTAAATAATACAGCAATGCAGTAATGTTATACGGTAATTTGGGCGGGGAAATAATTGCTGTATTTTGAATGGTACTGTAATTCCATCCCACAGAATACAGTACCATAACGTTTTTTTGGAGCCCCAAAAACCTTTTGACCACTAGTGGGTGCATGGTATTGTTGCTTCTGGCTCATGACCATATTTTGAGGCTTGCCTTGTAAGAGGCTATATTTGTTGCACCCGTTAGTGAGAATGTTGTACCAATTTAACTGGTCTGTGGTAGTAGTGCCCCATCAATTTCAAATGGATAGGGAACATATTGGAGTGGCAGTAAGTCTTCAACCTTTAACGGTTGAGCGTTTTGCCATGTCTTTTTGGTCTGTTTTGCCCTGTTGTTGCTGACAGTTTGGAAGCCTTTGTTAAGGCCTCTAGAAGTGCAAATGATATAAAACACCAAATATTCATTCATATGCTGTAATGTGTAAGCACTACCTAGCAGCTAACCTGCTTGTACCAATCCCATGTCATTAGAGTAAAACATTGTGAAATACAAACCCATTCTCCCCTCAATTAATTTCATTCATCCATTCATTCATTCCAATTACAGTCAGTAGTATTAACTTTTTTTTAACACATTTTTTACTTTAACTGTATATATAACTGTAAAACAACACATTTCATCAAACCTATCCAGTGTATGTGAAAATAAAACTTTATTTTTATTTTTATATTAACAGTATAATACAGTAAAATCTACGATAATTTACTGTCATTACACAGTACTTGCTCTGATACTTTATTTACATAACAGTAGGCAATATGACATTCAGTAACTTACTCACCACTAGCTGCCTGTAAATTACTGTCAAATGCATGGCAACCCCTTTACAGCGTAAGCCTATTAGTCTCTGTGGACAAGAAAAGGTGCAGCATACAACCTATCAAGCGTGTATAAAGCTCTTTGGCTTCTAGATTTGCATTTGGCCACTCATTTGCATTTTCATTTACATACTATTACTCTGCAGTGAGTCTTGGTGGGCAGTTCTAAAACCCCAATAGCCTACGTTTAAACTTTAAAGAAACATTAGCCTATCTTTGGAAACTGCTTTCTTGCCTGTAGCGGAATAGAAAACGGATATGTGCACTGTGCAGTACTTTTTCAGGGCAGGAATGTAAAATTCAGTAATGGATTCAGTCATGATTCAGAGCGATTCCATCCATCATACAGAAACGAATGACTCTTCTATGGTTTAGATTTAAATCTGTGCTGCATGACCTTGTCATACCTAGAATCAGTTCAAATTATTGGAGGAATGTGTTTCATAACTATATGTTCTGTTTACTTCTGCCAAGGGGGAAAGATTAGAGAACTACCTAGTTCAACAAGCTCTCTCTCTCTCTCTTCTCTCTCTCTCTCTCTCTCTCTCTCTCTCTCTCTCTCTCTCTCTCTCTCTCTCTCTCTCTCTCTCTCTCTCTCTCTCTCTCTCTCTCTGATTTAGGATGACCACAAGTTGACCTTTGATGAACTTAACAGGAAATACGGCACAGACTTAGCCAGGGTGAGTGAATATGTATGTGTGTGCATGTGTGCCTCCGTTTGTAACATTGAGAACCACTTGGATCAGTTGCTCCTAAGGATTACAGCTGACTGAAATTGGAAGAGTACTGAGGTCGTGGAGGTTACGGCACAAGGTCATAGCATAGGTAGAACTTCATCTGCTTTCAGTGTCATGATGAAATCACTATCTACCACTGAATCTTTTCATATGAAACGTATCTATATCTTCCGAAAGTTTACACAGAGTTTGGAGTCAAATATATATTTTCCGATTGTGTGACATCCCTTCACTTACTCTGTGTTGCTCTTCTATCTGTCTGTCCTCTTTTCCATTTTCCCTCTCTCTTTCTCTCTCATCCCTCCTCCACCCAGGGTCTATCCTCGGTTCGGGCTAAGGATATCCTTCTTCGCGACGGCCCCAACACCCTGACTCCTCCCCGCACTACCCCTGAGTGGGTGAAGTTCTGCAAGCAGCTCTTTGGCGGGTTCTGCATGCTGCTGTGGATCGGAGCTGTGCTCTGCTTCATGGCACACATTATCCAGGTCACCTCAGAGGAAGAGCCGACCAATGCTAATGTGAGAATCATACAATCATAGAATTCAGAGATAATTTGAGACTTGACAAAAAAACACAAAGCCTCCAGTGATGGAAAGGGTAACGATAACGCAATATTCTCATAATCTTTCTGCCTAACAGTTGTACCTGGGTCTTGTGCTCGCTGTTGTCGTCATTATCACTGGTTGTTTCTCATACTACCAAGAGGCCAAGAGCTCAAAGATCATGGACTCCTTCAAGAACCTGGTCCCACAGGTTAGACTGCATTTTCAAACACCTCTGAGAAGAACTTGATCATATAGTTACCTCTACAGATGTTAATCCTGTCATCTGCCTTGTAGCAAGCCCTGGTTGTCCGTGATGGTGAGAGGAAGAACATCAACACTGAAGAAGTGGTGGTTGGCGATATAGTGGAGGTGAAAGGAGGAGACAGGATCCCAGCTGATTTGCGTATCATCTCTGCCAGCGGCTGCAAGGTGGATACATAAAAATACATGAAGTCGTGTCACACACGTAAATGTCATTCATTCATTGTTGTATTGATGCAATTCTATTTTCCCACTCAGGTGGACAACTCCTCACTCACTGGTGAATCTGAGCCCCAAACTCGTAGTCCCGATTTTAGCAATGACAACCCCCTGGAAACCAGGAATATCGCCTTCTTCTCTACCAACTGTGTTGAAGGTAAATACCTTCTGTAACTAGCTGTAATTATTGAAAAGTTATTAGTTAAAATTACTTAAAATGTATCAATTCGCTCTTTTAGGATGGGATTCAGACCGGAGTTCCATGCGCATAAATGGAACTTTATTCTTTTTTTATGCACTCTCCTCGCTATTTGTATTCTAAAGCATGGGGAAACGCCAGAAATTGAGGTGTGTCTGACCTTGATTTTGTCCCGTAATAATTTCACCACCGTTACCGTCGAGGACCCATGAATAAGTTCGAGCAAACCTGCCGGTTCTAAGTGGGAAAAGCATCTACTTTATTTCCCCCCAATAGAAGTAACAGCATTCTCCATACACTGTCATTTATAAATTGATAAGAGCTTATTGATACGAGCTAGGTAAATGAGTGAAGTATGAAATATGTGCGGTTATGCAGAATTTTTATTGTATGGCCTTATAACTTGCAGGGATCAAATTTGGAGACACGCCAAATGAGATGACAAGGTAAAGAGTTGCGCCAAATGTAGCCACTGTGCTCTCTAGAACGTTTTAATCATATGCCCCAACGTTTCCTTTTTCCTTATTAGCCACTATATTTAACTGCCAATTTAGTGTTCGTTCCCTTCCTTACATTCGTATCATTCCATTACATCGTTTGATTTAGCCTAGCTTTATCTCGTTCCTCTGTAAACGCTGTCACGTCTTTGTGGCTGTGGCTGAGGGTCAAGTAATAGTGAATGCTATTTAATGAAGGCCAAATACAAATTGTAGTAAAAATAAATCGGGGGCATATAGGCTTGTTAAATCATTATGGAGCTCAAACCGATACTTTGATCTTGACACACGGCGCAACACTTTGCACAGTTCCATGATTAGTGCGGGAAATTAGAGTACGTTTATTATATCATACTATTGTATACTATTCTCCATACTATAATTATAAAACGATTGTAGGCTAGACTACTTTCAACCTCACCATTGATTAACTGAATGTGGCAACTTTCAAAATTAATCAAAACTCCTTTTTTTGTACATAAAGGCTTTATTTTTTACATGAAGTAGGATTCATGATTTTCCCTAAACATAAATAATGTGTAAAATCAGTGTTTTAAAATTGACCCTTGAGTTCTGAAACAGAGACAAATATGCATATGTTTTCATGGCTATCTTTCTATATTCTGAACACATTCTCTACATTCAAGTCTTGTGGCGATCAAATTCAAATTAAAGGTGCACAGTATTGAAAGAGATTGCTTTAGATCAGGGTTCTTCAATTCCGGTCCTGGAGGGCCGAAACACCTCTGTTTTTCATCCTCTCCTTCTAATCAGGGGCTAATTCAGACCTGGGACACCAGGTGAGTGCAATTAACTACCAGGTAGAAATAAAAAACAGAAGTGTTTCGGCCCTCCAGGACCGGAATTGAAGAACCCTGCTTTAGATAAATGAACAGAAAAACGAGTGAACAAAACCTCCCTGATTAAAATGGTAGGCCACCAAGTGGGTGTGTTTTCTGAGGTTGAATTAAATGTATTAAATGCACGCAAGGGAACCTTGCCCGAAAACCTTGTTAAGCCCCTCCATAAGGTAAGTCTGAATACCAACTACTGAGAAGTGTGTAGGAAAGGCAGGCATATTAAACGTGTTCATTTGTCTGATTCGGCCTCTTTGTGATTCTAAACCAGGAATCATCAAATCATCAATTATTTTCTTGAGCAGATGGTCTGGGGGCCGGAACATAATTGGCTGCAAGAAGCCCAAACATATAATATTTGACTAAAACATCATAATTTCAAACCTTGCTTACATTTGTATATGATCACGTGTCTCTTTATTATGTGTGAGAATAGTTGTGAACACATTTCCCAAATTTAAATCACTTGGAGCTGATTTCCTGAAGGTTTTTACATTTTTAAAGTCCAACAATGAAAACTTTTGACTGGTACTGTATATATATACATATTATTATTATTTATTTATTTTATTTATATATATATATATATATATATATACACTACCAGTCAAAAGTTTGGACACAACTACTCATTCAAGGTTTTTCTTTATTTTTACTGTTTTTGACAGAGTAGAATAACACATATGGAATCATGTAGTAACCAAAAAAGTGTTAAACAACTCAAGATATATTTTATATTTGAGATTTTTCAAATAGCCACCCTTTGCCTTGATGACAGCTTTGCACACTCTTGGCATTCTCTCAACCAGCTTCATGAGGTAGTCACCTGGAATGCATTTCAATTAACAGGTGTGCCTTCTTAAAAGTTAATTTGTGGAATATCTTTCCTTCTTAATGCGTCAGTCAATAAGGAACATTTCAAGAACTTAGAAAGTTTCTTCAAGTGCAGTTGCAAAAACCATCAAGCACTATGATGAAACTGGCTCTCTAGAGGACCGCCACAGGAATGGAAGACCCAGAGTTACCTCTGCTGCAGAGGATAAGTTCTTTAGAGTTACCATGCTCAGAAATTGCAGGCCAAATAAATACTTCACAGAGTTCAAGTAACAGACACATCTCAACATCAACTGTTCAGAGGTGACTATGTGAATCAGGCCTTCATGGTCGAATTGCTGCAAAGAAACCACTACTAAAGGACACCTATAAGAAGAAGAGACTTGCTTGAGCCAAGAAACACGAGCAATGGACATTAGACCGGTGGAAATTTGTCCTTTGGTCTGGAGTCCAAATTTGAGATTTTTGGTGCCAACTGCTGTGGCTTTGTGAGACGCGGTGTGGGTGAATGGATGATCTCCGCATGTGTGGTTACAACCGTGAAGCATGGAGGAGGAGGTGTGATGGTGTGGAGGTGCTTTGCTGGTGACAATATCAGTGATTTATTTAGAATTCAAGTCACACTCAAACAGCATGGCTACCACAGCATTCTGCAGCGATACGCCATCCCATCTGGTTTGCGCTTAGTGGGACTATCATTTGTTTTTCAACAGGACAATGACCCAACACACCTCCAGGCTGTGTAAGGGCTATTTGACCAAGAAGGAGAGTGATGGAGTGCTGCACCAGATGACCTGGCCTCCACAGTGTTTTATACTTTTTTGGTTACTACATGATTCCATATGTGTTATATCTTAGATTTGATGTATTCACTATTATTCTACAATGTAGAAAATAGTAAAAATTAAGAAAAACCCTGGAGAGGGTAGGTGTGTCCAAACTTTTGACTGGTACTGTATATATATTTTGTGCTCAGAAAACATGGGGAGGCCAAATAAAACCTCCCGCATTCCAAATTCGGCCAGCGGGTCGCCAGTTGGGGAACCCTGTTCCAAACCATATTCTCCATGTTTGGTCCTTCCAGGAACTGCCAGAGGTATCGTCATCAACACTGGTGACCACACTATCATGGGTCGTATCGCCGCCTTGGCCATGAGTCTGGAAAGTGGGCAGACGCCTCTCGGGATTGAAATTGATCACTTCATCGAAATCATCACCGGTGTGTCCGTCTTCTTCGGCGTGACTTTCTTAATCCTCTCTGTTATTCTGGGCTATGGTTGGCTGCCATCCATCATCTTCCTCATTGGAATCATCGTTGCTAATGTGCCAGAGGGTCTCCTGGCTACTGTAACTGTGAGTGCTGATGAAAAGTAATGTTTAACAACATCTTCATGAAAAATAACAACAAAACATATTTTGTCTCATTTTTTATTCTTTAACCCTCTGCTATGGATTTCCATCTTAGGTGTGTCTAACTCTGACTGCCAAGCGTATGGCCAAGAAGAACTGCCTGGTGAAGAATCTCGAAGCTGTGGAGACCCTGGGGTCCACCTCCACAATCTGCTCTGACAAGACTGGCACCCTAACCCAGAACAGAATGACCGTGGCTCACATGTGGTTCGACAACCAGATCCATGACGCTGACACCACAGAGAACCAGAGCGGTACCTCTTTCGACAAAAGCTCCTCCACCTGGGCTGCACTGGCTAGAGTCGCTGGCCTGTGCAACCGCGCCGTCTTCCTGGCAGAACAGAGCAACGTACCTATCCTCAAAAGAGATGTATGTGGTGACGCCTCAGAGACTGCCCTGCTGAAGTGTATCGAGCTGTGCTGTGGGTCTGTCAAAGACATGAGAGAAAAGCACCGCAAAGTCGTTGAGATCCCCTTCAACTCCACCAACAAATACCAGGTAACCACACGTGCTCTTTATACATAGTATCTGGTCAATCAAATCAAATCAAGCTTTATTTACACAGCACATTTCAGACATGGAATACAATGCGCTTCACAGGAAAAAAACAATGGACAAAAACAATTGAAGTAAAAACTGAAATATTTACAACAAACATAAGAGGATAAAAAAACAAAATATAACAATAAAAACTGACAAACTGAAGAAGTAAAATGTGTGGGTTAACAACGGGTTAAACTGTGATCTAAAAGGTGGTGTCATGGATTTAAAATCATGGATGGCTTTTCTCAATCAGCTTGTAACTGCCACTGGGTATCTACATCCAATACGCTGCCGGAACTTTACTTTACCAGGCTTACTGGTAACCTGCTGAGTTATTTTATTTTAAATAAAGTAAACCCTCTTCATGGTGTCATCTCATCAAAAAACAATACATTTCTTCCCTTAGCTCTCCGTTCATGAGAACAACACGGCCGGCGAGTCCAAGCATCTGCTGGTGATGAAGGGAGCCCCTGAGAGGATCCTGGACAGCTGCTCCACCATCTTGCTCCAAGGCAAAGAACATCTTCTGGATGACGAGATAAAAGCATCATTTCAGAACGCCTACGAAGCTCTAGGAGGGCTGGGAGAGAGAGTGCTGGGTAAGAGGGCACACACCAATATGGAAACATATTCATTCAAACGTTTGGGAGCTAATGTACAGTCTTGAACATGCAGGATTTGTTCTAGCGTGTTTCTGACTCTGTGTCCTTTTCAGGTTTCTGCCATTTCCAGCTCCCTGATGACCAGTTTGCCGAAGGCTTTGACTTTGACTGTGAAGAGATGAACTTCCCCACTGAGAATCTGTGCTTCGTTGGCCTCATGTCCATGATTGACCCTCCTCGTGCTGCCGTGCCTGACGCTGTGAGCAAGTGCAGGTGTGCTGGAATCAAGGTATGGCAATATCATATTAAACTCAACACTCTTAGGCCATCACACATAACAGCCACTTTGATCAGACCACTCAACTTCCCTTCCTACGCTTAGGTTATCATGGTTACTGGGGATCATCCCATCACTGCGAAGGCCATTGCCAAGGGTGTGGGCATCATCTCTGAGGGCAACGAGACTGTTGAGGAAATTGCTGCTCGTCTGAAAATCCCAGTTTCTGAGGTCAACCCAAGGTATGTTGCAGTTTGTTTGGGATAATTTCGGTGTATGTCATCATACTTTCTACACTTAAAGCTGAGTGACAGAAACCTATATTTTGCAGTTTTGGGAAAAATACAAGCCAGTTATATTTAGCTTATATTTTAACTTTCCATCTTTGTGCCATGCAGAGATGCCAAGGCCTGTGTTGTCCATGGTGGACAGCTGAAGGACATGACCACCGAAGAGTTGGATGACATCCTGAAGCATCACACTGAGATTGTGTTTGCCAGAACTTCTCCTCAGCAGAAGCTGATTATTGTGGAGGGTTGCCAGCGTCAGGTACTATTTAGTTAATGAATCCATGCTTATGTGTCAGTCGGGATCATTGCATCTTTCGTTGCTAAGACCTTTAAACACCTCTCTTACTTATCCACAGGGTGCCATTGTGGCTGTGACAGGTGATGGTGTGAACGATTCTCCTGCTCTGAGGAAGGCTGACATCGGTGTTGCTATGGGTATCGCTGGATCTGACGTCTCTAAGCAGGCTGCAGACATGATCCTCCTGGATGACAACTTTGCCTCCATCGTGACTGGTGTTGAAGAGGGTATGAGGAGCTCTGCCGATGACTATCAATCTGCTGTGTCTTTCCATCCTTCTGTCATCACCCTGACTATCCCTTCCACCCTCTATTTCCCCTCAGGTCGTCTGATCTTTGACAACTTGAAGAAGTCCATCACCTACACCCTGTCCAGTAAAATTCCAGAGATGACCCCCTTCCTCTTCTTGCTCCTCGCCAACATTCCGCTGGCTCTAGGGACCGTCACCATCCTCTGCATCGACCTGGGAACTGACATGGTGGGTCTTTCAGATGTGGATACTCCTCCTTTGTGAACAATCTGATCATGTGTTCTGGTGCATCACCACAAACAATGTCCGTGATCATTTCAGAGGTTGTTCAGAAGGTATTTTCACTAACATCGAAGTTAGCAACGATGTGTTTCTAATTTGGGTGATCTTTCCCATCGTTACCTTCAAGATCCCCGCTATCTCCCTGGCCTATGAACAAGCTGAGAACGACATCATGAAGAGACAGCCACGGAACCCCAAAACCGACCGACTGGTGAACGAGAGACTCATTAGTGTGGCCTACGGTCAATTTGGTAAGGCGTTAATTTGACCCTGCTTCTGTTTTGCCTGCCCTTTTAACGGGTCTTTTTGAGTTGTATGTTGACCAGTCTGTTTCATAGCACATTTACAATCTGATCGATGTCACACTTTATTAGGATAGTCCGTCTGTATTATCAACAAAACATCATACTAACAGACTATCTGTTGATAAGCAACTGCTTGCTACGGTTAGGGTAAGGGTAAGGTAAAGTTAGGGTTAGCGCTAGGGTTAGTAGATAGTTAGTTGAAATGTTACTGATGTTAGTCTGTAGATAGTCTGTAGAGCATCTACAGATGGGACTATCTAAATGAAGTGTTACCTAATACTCTCCTCCTTCTTCCTCTTCACAGGAGTGATGTTGGCCGCAGCTGGCTTCTTCACATACTTTGTAATCATGGCTGAGAACGGGTTCTATCCCATGGATCTGCTAGGTATCCGTTTGGACTGGGAAAACCAGTTTATCAACGACTTGGAGGACAGCTACGGCCAGCAGTGGGTGAGTACACAAATGCCGCTCTGCCTTTTGCTGACGCCTTACTAACGGATCCATAGAAATAGAATGAATAGAAAGGGCGTCTCCATTCAAGTCAATGATGGCATAATGGGTGAGCTGGCATGAGTATACCGGTCAAATTGTCAGGGTTATAGCTTCCTAGCCCGTTCTATTCATTATATTTCTATGAAGGGATTAGCATTAGCCTTGTTTTGAGTACCTTCTTGTGTGATGAGTTCTCCATTAGAGCTTTTTCAATCTCTCTCCAATTTTTTTCAAATGTAGTTTAGTCCAGTTAGTTTATTCCATCAGGAAATTCAAGAAAACGAAATAAATCAATAAATGTGATATAGTATTAAAAAACAAAGTTCAGAAGTCATGGCTGGGATTATGCATCAGGGTTGATGCACAGCTTGCATTTTGGATAGTCAGCGGAGGAAGAATCAATGGTCTTGAGAAAGAGGGAACCTTTCAGTCACTGCCAGAGAGGCAGACACAGACAGGTCCGTAGCCTCGGCAGCACAACTCACAACCCCCAACGTCCTCTCCGTGCTTTGGGCTTCGTAGACAGCTTGCTACTATTCCTCCAGAACTACCATTTGTACACTTGTGGATGCCGCTGCTGTCACTGGCTCACAGGCTCACCACACATTCATTAAAAATGTAATAAACACCTCCCCTCTTTCTCCTCTTCCTCTTTGTTCCTCTATCTGCCCTCATCTCTCTCTCTCTCTCTCTCTCTCTCTCTCTCTATCTCTCTCTCTCTCTCTCTCTCTCTCTCTCTCTCTCTCTCTCTCTCTCTCTCTCTCTCTCTCTCTCTCTCTCTCCCCCCCCCCCTCTCTCTCTCGCTCTCTCGCTCTCTCTCTCCCCATCCTTCAGACATATGAGAGCAGAAAGATTATTGAGTTTACCTGCCACACAGCGTACTTCGTCGCTGTCGTGATTGCACAGTGGGCCGTTTTGGTCGTCTGTAAGACCAGGAAGAACTCCTTCTTTCAGCAGGGACTAATGAAGTAAGTACACACATCGATCTCCGTGGTCTTGGTCTAAGTCTGGTACACACACACACACACACAACACACACACATGTTCATACAGCCCTGCAACTCACTTCAAAATCAATATCCACCCTGTTGGTTTAAATTCATGAAATATATTTTATTTTTCCTCCCACCTAAAGGAACCGTGTTCTCATCTTCGGACTTTGTTCGGAATCCGCCCTGGCTCTCTTCCTGTCCTACTGCCCTGGAATGGATGTCGCCATCAGAATGTACCCACTCAAGTGAGCAGTAGACCCTTCAGATTATCTTAAACTCTTCTGTATACCAGCTTGGAACAAAGGTCACCGCCTGTTTTAAAAGATGAGTGGTAAAATGGGTGGATATGATAAAGGGCGGAGACTACTGCGGCCTCACAGGATCAGTTGGGGTTCACTAGCTAGCTGAAGTGTAATGGGGTTTACTGCCTAACCGAGAGAGAAAACGCAGCTCCCAGATTTACGCTCAATTTAATATTTTCTTTTCTTTTCCTTCCCTCTTTCCTTCTATTTTTCTTCTCTATTTCCTTCTGTTATTCCTCAGGCCTTTCTGGTGGGTGTGTGCCTTTCCCTACACCCTGCTCATCTTCATCTATGATGAGGTTAGGAAATACATCATGCGACGGAACCCAGGAGGTAAGTGCTCAGGGACTATGGACCACAACAAGTTGTTAAGCTAATGCCGACAATTGGCCGTCACTGTCAATTATTGTATAATAACATGACAATGACATGTAGGATTGGGAGTGCCGAATTATATCCTTTTGTATCATGGAGATTTGCAGTGTGGCAAGATGAAATCAAACTAATTCTGTTGTTTTTTTCTCTGAATTGTCTCTTCTTTCAGGTTGGGTGTACCAGGAGACTTACTATTGAGGCAAAGAGGCGGTCCCAGGATCACTCAATGTCACTCTGCTACAGTATTGCCTTATAATGTAATCATTCATTTTACAAAGATATTAAACCTATTTGCCTTTGATAGACAATTCTCAGACCTTACTTGATAGTCTATTCCTGTAGCGCTTTAAGAGTCTCGGTTGCACTTTGCTATTCATCTTTATGGAGTCAGATTGCATAGTCTTTATTATGGGTTGCATGCGAGGTCTCATCAAACATGAAAAAGCAGCATCGCACATCACAACACCAGATCACCCTAAAAACGTTGGAGAACACACAGATCGATCTGGCGTGAAATGTGCAGCAAAAACAACAAGTCATCATGCACAATGCCAACAGTAGCCTATACCCGCAAATTGCAAAGTAAAATGCATTTAGGCCTACCTTTACTTGTAAATGAAGTCCATTTGTCTGTCCTTACATTAGAAACAGCTTCAATCAAATCATTCTGTATTTTGGTTGATATAGGCCTATCCGAAAACACGGTGGAAGTGTCTGGGTTCATCATTACCCCTAAATGCTTACTCTTGTTTCCCTAAGCATGTCTTTCTTCAAAATGTGACTGTTTTCCTTTAGGCTACCTAAACATGGGAAAAACTGTTTATTAGCCTATACAAACGTGTAAAACGTAGTCAGTGCGTGTGAAACGAACTGTGAAAAAGAGCGCCAACATGTGATGGTCTCTGATAGAGATACAACTGTCCCAGCGCCCTGGCTAGAGGATGGAAATTACAAGTAGCTTCAAGTTTTTAATGTCACATGCACAAGTACAGTGAAATGCCTTTCTTTATAGCTCTAACCCCAACAATTCAGTAATCAATAACAATGTAATACTAAAATAACAAGGTAGAACAAAAACACACCAGATATAAAAATAAGAAAGAAGAAGAACACGATAAAGTAAATAGACTATACTAGTAAATAGACTAATAGAATATACTATACTATACACAGGGTCAGTTCCAGTTCCATATGTGCAGGGATACTGGATCGATAGAGACAGATACACAGTTCACACGTTTTTTTTTACTACAAGACACACACACACAGCAGACAGGAAGTGGACTAGTGAAAGTCTAAGTGATAGTGGTTTCTAGAACAGAGAGAGAAATACACAAACGAAATCAAAAATCATATTTTGTTTTTCACATGCTTCATAAACAACAGGTGTAGGCGAACAGTGAAATGCTGACTGATGGGCCCTTCCCAACAATGCAGAGAGAAAAAAAGAGAAATAATAGAAAAATAATAACATGAGGAATAAATACACAATGAGTAACGATAACTTGGCCGTGTACATGGGGTACCAGTACTGAGTCGATGTGGGGAGGTACGAGGTCATTGAGGTAGATATGTACATATAGGTATGGATAAAGTGACTAGGCAACAGGATAGATAATAAACAGTAACAGCAGCGTATGTGATGAGTCAAAAGAGTTAGTGCAAAAGGATCAATACAGATAGTAGGATAGGGTATTACAATGTGTTATATAGCAGTAAGGCTATAGCAATGCAGTGCTACGGTAGCAATATAGCAGGAATGTACATAGGTAGTAATGTACATGTAGCGCTAAGTAATTAGCAAAGGCCTAACAGGCTAAGCATAGCACAGGTTATAAACACACTATGTACAGGGGGCTAGGCTAACCTAACACACAATAGGAACTAGGCAGACTAGCATAGGCATCAACAGTTAGCACACCAGGCTAGTATGTCAAAGGCTGTGGGTTGCTATACAGAGTACAGCTAATAGCATTGGCTAGTAGGGCTAGCATAGCATACAGCACAGCAGTGTAAACAATTGCATCTAGAAGTAGCATGCTAAGCTACCAATGCTAGGCTAGCATGTAAACAATAGTAAGGCCATGTGGGCAGCCATCTTGGGTTGCATAACACACAAACATGGCGGTTATCTTCAGGCCTTTGCAAACAATGGGCCAAGACTGTACTGCCTGGCTGAAGTACACAGGACTGGATAAATGGACTATGTAACATGATATACTACACCAGGATGTAACAAAGATACATTCACATCGAAGGTGGGTATAGACATGTAGTTACATAGTAATACACACTGGGCATCAATTATAGCAGAAGATCGCTGACTCTGCAAAATTGGTTATGTTGGTTACTGAGCAACTAAACACTCGTAGAGGAATGTCCAGAGTAAGGTTGAGCAAGGCCCATGAGGGAGAGGTCCACCGGTGACGCCCTCTCTGTTGGAACAGCCAGGAGGTTTGTCAACTTTCTGTTGACTCCTGGGGCTGCAGTGAGAGACTGAGGAGCTTGCCCTCTCAGAAGGGCTATCAGGCGTCCACCCTCCTAGCAACCTCCCCTACCAACCAAACAGCGTGGTGAGGGGTAGAGGTGTGAACAGACAGTTTATAACCTGGGGTAACCTCTGCTGCGGCTAGAGAGTCTCAAAGTGTGTGCCTCTAACTCCCAAGGTCTAAAATGTATTAAATTGGTTTTTCCCCCTCATCAATCTACACACAATACCCCATAATGACAAAGCAAAAACAGGTTTTTAGAAGATTTAGCAAATGTATTAAAAATAAAAAACGGAAATATAACATTTACATAAGTATTCAGACCCTTTACTGCGTTGTCTTGGTTGTGTGCTTAGGGTCTATGTCCTGTTGAAAGGTGAACCTTCGCCCCAGTCTGAGGTCCTGAGCGCTCTGGAGCTGGTTTTCATCAAGGATCTCTCTGTACTTTGCAACGTTAATCTTTCCCTCGATCCTAACTAGTCTCCCAGTCCCTGCCGCTGAAAAACATCCACACCGCATAATGCTGCCACCACCATGCTTCACCGTAGGGATGGTGCCAGGTTTCCTCTAGACGTGACGCTTGGCATTCAGGCCAAATAGTTCAATCTTGGTTTCATCAGACCAGACAATCTTGTTTCTCATGGTCTGAGAGTCCTTTAAGTTTCTTTTGTCAAACTCCAAGCGGGCTGTCATGTGCCTTTTACTTAAGAGTGGCTTCCGTCTGGCCACTCTACCATAAAGGCCTGATTGGTGGAGTGCTGCAGAGATGGTTGTCCTTCTGGAAGGTTCTCCCATCTCCACAGAGGAACTCTGGAGCTCTGTCAGAGTGACCATCGAGTTCCTGGTCACCTCCCTGACCAACGCCCTTCTCCCCCGATTGGCCAGGCTGACACCCTTTATCAAGGGTGTCAGTAATATCGAACCCCCACTGTAGGAACAGACAGAAGAGATGGTAGACCTGTTGACTATTTTGAAGGAGGTTCATGCAGGAAATAAGGCTCTAACAGTCAAAGTTGAGAAGATTGGCAGTGATGTTACTCAAATATATTATTCTTATTTGCTACAGATATTTGCATGCTTCGATTTAGTGCAAAGATTCTCAACAGTACCAAACCATCATTACATACACTGGATCAGGAGTTTACTGTATCACCAATCAAGTTACTTTATTATCTTTGACAGTCAGTCTTTGTTGTCGAGTTACATATAAGCACAATATCACATGCTCATATTTGGCTGTCGATCCCTTATATGGGTCCCAAAAGATAATCAACGATCAAAAACTCCTCGACCAATCAGATTCATTAAGAGAGAAGAGAGCCCCGGTGGTTTCTGTCGTCATTCCATCCTCACTGGTTAAACCTACCCACACTCAATATCCACTTGGAGCAAGCTTGTAGTGTAAAATCAATTGTATGGACATTATAATGACCCATGTTTGTAGTCCTGGACCTGCTGAACATGTTGATGTACAGAGTAAACAAATCTGCAGGACCTGAAAGGAAAGGGGGAGTGTAACAGGGTGAAGATAGTCCTGTGTTGCTATTGAATATGCTTCTGGATAGATTCCGTTTGTCTGGTTACTTTCAGGTTAACGAAGTGATTGAGCAGACGTGTCCCTTCCTACAAAAGAAGAGCACATGGTGTGCTCTGGGTGCAAGCCGGATCAGGGAGAGGTCACTGCTGGACTCCAAGCTGCCACGCTGTTAACTGTAAAGGTTGAGTTTTTAGTGAATTGTTGGATTTTGATCAACTAAGAGTACAGTAAAGACTGTGGTTGTTTGTTTCCTTTGTGTGACAGCTTGGAGGCCAACAAAGTATAATGCACAAGCGGTTATTGAATTGTTTAGATGTATTATAAGCTGTCTGTGCATTTGAAGGGGAAGGCTAATATTTGACATTGAGCTTTACTTTCTGTAGTTATTGTAGTTGCCTGGTTGCCAGGTTTGCTGTGTTCAGCTAAACGAACTGAGTGCTGTGTGATATCTATCCATTGAATCTATCCATTGTGTACCTAACCTAAATAAAAACCTGCAACTTAAGTGCATTAAAGGGATAGTTCACTCAAATTGCAAAATGACATATTGGTTTCCTTACCCTATAAGCAGTCTATGGACAAGGTAGGACAGCCACCCATGCTTTGGTTTATTATTCCTGGCACTGTTTCCAAATGCTAATGTTTGACCATGACTTGAATGGGATTTGTGCCACATATGCAAAAACGTTAGCAATTGGTTAGCAATTGGAAACCAAAGCATAGATTGCTGTTATACCTTGTACATATACTGATTACAGGGTAAGGAAACCAATGTATCATTTTGTAATTTGGGTGAACAATCCCTTTAAGTAAGCTCCTGAATTTAGGAATTTGTATACAGCCTTTCATGCTTATCCACTCTTGAGTCGATGCACTTGTAATAACCATTTTATAGTCTTATAATAAACTTATAAACATTTTTGTAATTCCGTGTCTGATCTGTTTCCATGACCATGTATCCAGTTGAAGTCTTCATTGACTCTGTCCTATCCAACAAGAATCTGTTTGTTAAAGGAGTTCTGGAAACGCCCTGAATTTGCATGCGGCTGTTATGTATGATATTAATATGTCAACAGCTACCCTTTGTTTTCCATTTTCCCTCTATAGATATTCCTGGTATGATAGTTCCCTGTCCATCGTCACAAATAGCATACAGAGACAGTGGTAACCATGGAGATGTCTGGGGACATTGTTTATACCAATGAAGATGTTTTAGGGGAACCGTTTGGAGTTGACAACCGTAACTACAGTGGGGAGAACAAGTATTTGATACACTGCCGATTTTGCAGGTTTTCCTACTTACAAAGCATGTAGAGGTCTGTAATTTCTATCATAGGTACACTTCAACTGTGAGTGATGGAATCTAAAACAAAAATCCAGAAAATCACATTGTATGATTTTTAAGTAATTAATTTGCATTTTATTGCATGACGTAAGTATTTGATCACCTACCACCCAGTAAGAATTCCGGCTCTCACAGACCTGTTAGTTTTTCTTTAAGAAGCCCTCCTGTTCTCCACTCATTACCTGTATTAACTGCACCTGTTTGAACTCGTTACCTGTATAAAATACACGTGTCCACAATGGCCAAGACCAGAGAGCTGTGCAAGGACATCAGGGATAAAATTGTAGACCTGCACAAGGCTGGGATGGGCTACAGGACATTAGGCATGCAGCTTGGTGAGAAGGCAACAACTGTTGGCGCAATTATTAGAAAATGGAAGAAGTTCAAGATGACGGTCAATCACCCTCGGTCTGGGGCTCCATGCAAGATCTCACCTCGTGGGGCATCAATGATCATGAGGAAGGTGAGGGATCAGCCCAGAACTACACGGCAGGACCTGGTCAATGACCTGAAGAGAGCTGGGACCACAGTCTCAAAGAAAACCGTTAGTAACACACAAGCCAGCGCATGTCCAGGCCCGTCTGAAGTTTGCCAATGACCATCTGGATGATCCAGAGGAGGAATGGGAGAAGGTCATGTGGTCTGATGAGACAAAAATAGAGCTTTTTGGTCTAAACTCCACTCGCCGTGTTTGGAGGAAGAAGAAGGATGAGTACAACCCCAAGAACACCATCCCAACCGTGAAGCATGGAGGTGGAAACATCATTCTTTGGGGATGCTTTTCTGTAAAGGGGACAGGACGACTGCACCATATTGAGGGGAGGATGGATGGGGCCATGTATCGCGAGATCTTGGCAAACAACCTCCTTCCCTCAGTAAGAGCATTGAAGATGGGTCGTGGCTTGGTCTTCCAGCATGACAACGACCCAAAACACACAGCCAGGGCAACTAAGGAGTGGCTCCGTAAGAAGCATCTCAAGGTCCTGGAGTGGCCTAGCCAGTCTCCAGACCTGAACCCAATAGAAAATATTTGGAGGGAGCTGAAAGTCTGTATTGCCCAGCGACAGCCCCGAAACCTGAAGGATCTGGAGAAGGTCTGTATGGAGGAGTGGGCCAAAATCCCTGCTGCAGTGTGTGCAAACCTGGTCAAGACCTACAGGAAACATATGATCTCTGTAATTGCAAACAAAGGTTTCTCTACCAAATATTAAGTTCTGCTTTTCTGATGTATCAAATACTTATGTCATGCAATAAAATGCAAATTCATTACTTAAAAATCATACAATGTGATTTTCTGGATTTTTGTTTTAGATTCCGTCTCTCACAGTTGAAGTGTACCTATGATAAAAATTACAGACCTCTACATGCTTTGTAAGTAGGAAAACCTGCAAAATCGGCAGTGTATCAAATACTTGTTCTCCCCGCTGTATGTCTTTGAAGAGTCCATGTGTGAAACTCCAGATACTTCTCCTTACTACCAGACTGGGAATGAAGTGATCCCAAGAAGCACACTTCAACCTGGACTCTCAGGTAAGACACACACACACACACACACACACACACACACACACACATGTTCCATCCTTTTATCCCTTACGTTATATCCAGACAGTTCATATTATTGTAGTTAATATAAAGTCCTTCTCTGGTCAGGTTCTGATAGCTCATGGAATAGACCCTTCCTAGTTGCTGCAGTGTCTCTGGGGCTGCTGTGTGTTCTCCTACTGGCTGGGATCATTAGCTTGTCAGTCTCCTGTAAGTTTGACAAGTACAATTATGCTTATCATTTATTTCTGGGTAACAAGTAGGAAATGGTTTCGAAAGCAACCATTGCTTTATCCATTTCAGATCAATTACACGGCGCTTGTAACGCCAAAGTGGGTTCGATCCCCGGGACCACCCATACACAAAAAATGTATGCACGCATGACTGTAAGTCGCTTTGGATAAAAGCGTCTGCTAAATGGCATATTATTATATTATTATCAAGTTCAAATAGCCATAGACAGACAAAGACAATCTTAAGAATTTGCCGTTTGGAGTCCAAATTTGAGATTTTTGGTTCCAACTTCCGTGTCTTTGTGAGACGCGATGTGGGTGAACGGATGATCTCCACGTGTGTATTTCCCACCGTAAAGCATGGAGGAGGAGGTGTTATGGTGTGGGGGTGCTTTGCTGGTGACACTGTCTGTGATTTATTTAGAATTCAAGGCACACTTAACCAGCATGGCTGCCACAGCATTCTGCAGCGATACGTCATCCCATCTGGTTTGCGCTTAGTGGGACTATCGTTTGTTTTTCAACAGGACAATGACCCAACACACCTCCAGGCTGTGTAAGGGCTATTTGACCAAGAAGGAGAGTGATGGAGTGATGCATCAGATGACCTGGCCTCCACAATCCCCCGACCTCAACCAAATTGAGATGATTTGGGATGAGTCGGACCGCAGAGTGAAGGAAAAGCAGCCGACAAGTGCTCAGCATTTGGGAACTCCTTCAAGACTGTTGGAAAAGCATTCCAGGTGAAGCTGGTTGAGAGAATGCCAAGAGTGTGCAAAGCTGCCATCAAGGCAAAGGGTGGCTATTTGATTTGTTTAACACTTTTGTTGGTTACTACATGATTCCATATGTGTTATTTCATAGTTTTGATGTCTTCACTATTATTCTACAATGTAGAAAATAGTAAAAATAAAGAAAAACCCTTGAATGAGTAGGTTTTCAAAAACTTTTGACCGGTAGTGTATATTTTTGGAACTTTTATTCAAATCGCAACTGATCAGAAATATAGGCTACATCATCATATGATCAAATTGGTTGAGGGTTCAGAAGAGGGTGAGTAAAGAGAAAAACGTGAATGTGCGTGTAAAATAACATATGAGCAGAACGTGATTCGGATCCTTAGATTTGAGAAAAAAGCTTTCAGAGGGGTAGGACAGGGGCGGGGGCAAAAACTCCATATTCGTAGCATCGCACTAAATAATAATATTTCTAACAGAATGAAATTGACTGATTGTATTGCAATATGTTGTGTTGTCAAAGTTCCGTTAACAGCGAAAACCTGTACGGAAGGATGGCAGATGTTTGGCTGCAGCTGTTACTACATCTCTACTGAGGTGAACACTTGGTATTACGCCAGACAGGACTGTCTGAAGAGAGGAGCAGACCTGGTGATCATAAACAGCGAAGATGAACAGGTAAGAGAGAGAAAACAAAGAAGGAGAGAGAGAGAGAGAGAGAGAGAGAGAGAGAGAGAGAGAGAGAGAGAGAGAGTATTTGAGGGAAAACATATGTTATTAAATCAATTTGAAACCACAATTAAAAGCTTCCAAGACCTCAGATGACAAGAAGCTTCCCGTTCTGTTGGGGGAGGACGCAGAGAACTGTGGGTTGGCAGTGCACTACATTGCTGCCTGCCATAAGATCAACCAACCAACCTGCACTTGTCTGCAATGCCATTGTGTTGTTATTGTTAACGCTATTGTCCATTGTATGTTTATTTTCTTGCTGATTGCCATTTCTAATACAACCCCATCCCCCCACCCTTGGTTATTGTTTCTACTGATTGTCATGTTTCGTTTACAATCTAGATTATGTTTTTATGATGTTAATATTGTCAATTAATCATTCCATTTCCAAAGTATGCTTTGGCAATATGTACATTTTATTGTCATGCCAATAAAGCAATAAGAATTTTTGAGAGCGAGACAGAGAGAACGAGAGCAACATAGACAGAGATACAGAGGGAGAGGGGGAGAGAGAGAGGGAGGGAAGGAAGGAGTGATAGATGGATATGATCAATCTTCATTATATACTATTTTTGTTGTATCTTTTTCAACAAAGGTATTTCTCACTACATTTGATCAATGGATCTGGATTGGTCTGCCTGACAGAGAGACACAGGGAACTTGGAAATGGGTGGACAGCACACCACTGACCAAAGCATAAAATGTATAACTACTCTTATAAAAAGTCTCTGAACAATTAAAGTGGAAAAACATCTGGATATTTTCCAGGGTTATGTTTTTACCACAAGGTTTAACTGTATCACTGGTGTTTACCTTGTAGGTACTGGTGGTGGTCAAAACCTGATTCTGCTGCTGGAGAGAAGGACTGTGCTATGATATATGGAGGTGTACAAAATATCCCTCTACATGCATGGAATGACTTTGGGTGTGACTCGAAATTCGAATGGATTTGTGAGAAGGTGTTTTTTTCTTAATAATAACATAACAGCATTGTGTACTCTCAAACATACACACACACACACTCCTTAAACTTGTATTGACATATTATACATGTGATATAGTCACAATAAAGTTTATTATCAGTTTTATAGAAGCATCTAGTGGTCATTATACAACTGTAGGTTGTAACTGACTGCGCAATCCACTCTCATCAGCCCAGCCAGGCTGTTTATTAACTTGATCTTCACTATAAAAAGCATCTTGACATTATCTCACATTTCAACAGCGGAGATTTGTATAAACCTTGCTGTCTGTCTCTGACATTTGCAACATTGTTTCAATATTCAAATTCGATCTCCAGCTGTCCCATAGCAATGAACGTGTAGGGATTCGGGACGAGACAGACAGGAAGTGCAGCTAGTTTGCAGTCTTTCCAGCTTCCCTTGAAAGTGATTGTGTTAGCTGTGTTGTTGGCTAGCTCCTCTGGACAACAGTGTCCTGACGAGAGAGCACATTTTCTATGCCAGGCCAAATCACACCTCATTAGCTCATTGTTATGGATGTATCCAAATAAAATGTCTCTAGAAAACAGCTTAAACAAATGCAAATGCAGCTACTGTTGTTATTCTGGCTGCACAGTTTGACGTGACTGTACGTTAGCCGTAGTTGGGTAGCTAGCAAGGAAGGGATACGAACGTTGCCAGCCAGTATGGCAATGAAACATTTAGAACGAACGACTGGGTCGCGTCCATAGATACAGAACAAAAAGACTGAACGACTGGGTCGCGTCCATAGATACAGAACAAAAAGACTGAACGACTGGGTCGCGTCTATAGATACAGAACAAAAATACTGAACGACTGGGTCGCGTCTATAGATACAGAACAAAAAGACTGAACAACTGGGTCGCGTCCATAGATACAGAACAAAAAGACTGAATGACTGGGTGGCGTCTATAGATACAGAACAAAAAGACTGAACGACTGGGTCGCGTCTATAGATATAGAACAAAAAGACTGAACGACTGGGTCGCGTCTATAGATACAGAACAAAAAGACAATGACTGGGTCACGTCTATAGATACAGAACAAAAAGACTGAACGACTGGGTCGCGTCTATAGATACAGAACAAAAAGACTGAATGACTGGGTCCCGTCTATAGATACAGAACAAAAAGACTGAACGACTGGGTCACGTCTCTAGCAACCGAACCAATACAACGAACGACCAGCTGGCTTGGGTAGCAACCCTAGATTTGTGTCGGGACTATATCTTGTGGAAGGATGAAATAATATGAAGAAATTAATCCAAAAAAATTAAGAAAATATATCAATCATTATTTTAATATGTTGGTAACCCGTTGTATAAAAGTGATAATGTCCTGGCATAGATAAATAAAGGGGAATACCCATTACTCATATTTAAGTGATAATGCCCGAGAAGCCATATATTGGCACCTGTGCCGGTGTTTGGAGGATATATTGGCACAGGTGCCAATATATCCTCCAAACACCGGCACAGGTGCCAATATATTGTCGTATATGATGAATGGTGGTCATTATTGCTGTCAACAAAAGGAGTCTGCTCATACTGAACATTGATCATAAGGTTTATTCAGATCACAAGCTTCAGCATGGGTGACAGACTCGCGAGGTCTGGAGAGCAGTGTCCTCCCATTCTAGGGGCTGCTCTGGGGTTTATTGTCTAAAACCCTTCTTATATAGACAATACCAAAATAAGGGTTACCCCCTCTTCTGGCCAATCACCAGTCTCCCCTCGGGCGTCACCCTCCAAGCGGCACATTTCAAATAACATCATAAAACATCCCCCCTCTGGCCTGAACAACCAACATTCTTTCAGTTCCATCTAAAAACCTTTAACACCATCATATTGTCAATACACTACATTCCCCCCTTTCGAGACAACCTAAACGTCTCGAAACCAAACAGAATAAGATTATAACAAGTAACAATTTATCTCATTGAGTATCTTTAACATTAAACCAAAACATTCTTCTCTAGAGCGTAAATACCTTTCTATGAAATACCTGTTTATGAAGTGTGAATACATTACTATGACATATGAAGAAATCTCTATGGAGTGTAAATACATTACTATGAAATATGAACAACTGTTTTTGAAGTATGAATCCATTACTATGACATATGAAGAAATCTCTATGGAGTGTAAGAGCGAAAAACTGCCTGGCAGCCATCCATCCATATCAATCAAGACAGTAAAATTCTCTCACGGTCCCTCTGCCCCAGGCAACCACCGTCGGTACTCCAGATAACCTCATTAACCATGTAAATGCATTTGAAACTATGATGTAATTAAATACACATGTAAGCCCCTGCAAACATGCAAACAAAATCCTATCCATAAACATCCATTGTACGGCTGGTCAACCCATAGGACCGGACAATGAAACTCTCCCTTCCTAGCCTCTCTGTCCCTAAACATTCACGAAATAAACAAAAACATCTAAGATCCTTACATGTAGTCAATAACATCAAACATCATTCTACAAAAATTTATACCTAAAAATATGACACAATTATGTATTACACATGTCTATATTTCATTGCAAACACTGGAATGTAGTCCACTACACTTCATCTCCCTGTAGTGTCCTCTTCCAATGGACTTGTTGATGATGGAATCAGCCACACCCTCCTTGTTTCATCTCCTCCAGTCATATTGTCCCTTCATATTGTCTTTGTTTGAGTATTTCAATCTCCACATGTTCTCCCAAATGCTTCTGGAATGAAAAGAAAAACGACCAAACAGTATCTTTTGCAAAACAAACACTTTCAAATTAAACATCAATATCAACTAAGAATATAAACTGATATATAAATGATGCATGAATCACATAAACCTATTCCCCCCTTTGATTCATAAATCATACCAACATCACCCAAATATTGAAAAAAAAAAAAAAAAATTGAAAAATGATCAAATTATCAAAAATGATATTTATCCATCAGTTCCACTGGTCCATCTTTATCCAGATCAGGAACAGTCAACACCGGCATCTGAGTGTTGTCTCCAGGCATCATTCTCCAACCTATCTCAATATCATAACTTTCTCAAAGATCAGTAACAAATTACAAACATCACAGTGTTATCAAAGCTGAAACTAAAATCTGACCCATCACTGCCCCTACTGGCCTAATTGATCTTGCAACCAAAAATTCTCAGATCTCCCAAACACATCCCTTATAATGCATCTATAACCCCAGTGATCTTTTCTGAACTATCTGGACTCAAAGTATAACTAATATTTATCAATATGATCTTCCCAAATGTTACACCATACCATGAATAAAGTCCCCCCTTCTCCCTGACCTTATCCTTCAATGATAGGCTTGAAGACTATGACATGTCGCCATGTCACCCTTTTAACCCTAGATTTAGCTGTGTCCAATGCTATCCCTTTTATAATGGTAAAACCTCATATGGAAGCTTCAACGTTGACATGTAACAAAATCCTTTCCATCCATAATGTAAGAATATATATTTTATCATCACAAACCCACCAAATATCTCTAAAATTCTCCATAGTCACATTGTCAGTCAAAAGCTAATCGTTTAACCATCAAAGTCCTGCTTTTCTTACTACCTGCTACCTAAAAAGTAACATATTTCTCATTACTACCCTTAAGGTCATGCTTATCCAAAGTTATCATATAACATCCCAATCTGAACTTCCCATAAACACACCCCTTACCTCATATGTTTTATTAGAATAAAACAACTTTTAGCCCTCAATGTTTCACCTGAATACTTCAGGATTCTGTTGTTACCTGCTTTTCCTTTCCCATTTAACAATTCCCATATTAATTCACTTAACCCAATTCCACCTAACCCTAGACTTAAACCACTGTTCTGACAACGACATTATTCTATCTGTCAATGACTGTTGCTGATACCACAGTCATGACAAATCATAAGACTGAACCACACCTGATAGAGGCCGCGCGACCGTCTAACATGTCTGGTGCTGGAATCCTCAACAGACATGGACCTCAAGATTCCTCACTGATCTTACAGAATGAGTTAATCTATCTCTAATTTCCACAACAGAAGAACGAGCGGTACTGATCAGATACCTCTCCCTGTCTGTCATCAAAATCAAAGACCTCATCCTGTCCTCCATGATGAATCTATATTCTCTCTACTACTATCTGTTCTCCTATTTTAACCCTATTCGTACTATCATTGACAGCCCTCTCCATCCGTAACATAACCCCTGAGTCCTTCTTGCTAACCCCCTTTAATTTCAGAACAGTTGTTGTCGATGCCATACTCCCTACATCGTATCATTAATCCCTTCCAAAGTTACCATTAAAGTAGTTGATTTAGTTGCTGTATCAACCCTAATTACTTCTAGTGCAAAGGTTCCCATTATCCTCGGTGTATTATCTACTGTTGGAGTGACGGTAATCTACTCTTCCTGAACTCCTTTGGTGACTGTGGAGGCCACAAACCTTAACTCTTCCATTATAAGCGTTACTTTATGAATTACATAGCCCTTTAACCAATAATTCCTAACCGGAACAACTTCTAATGCTTGCACTAGATAAGTATACAAATATTCTCCCTGACCTTTCTCTGTAACGTTACGCAACATAAGTGAACAGTCACTCCTAACCCTCTTCTAAACTATACCTCCTTTTACTCCTGGTCCTGATAACAATACTTATTCTCCATAATTATCTCTCCATATGGGAGAAACGTCCCCATCCTAAACCCTAATAAGTATTTTTCCCCCTAAAATTGGTGCTGTATTGGTTCCCTTATAATCAAATGCGATATATTTATGGCTTTAATAACTGTCCATGTTGAAAGAGTTAAATTGCTTCTCCCTGTTGTTCTAATAGACTGAAGTGTTAATGTCCTTATTTACTCCTAGTTTTCCCCTAAGACTTTGAACTCTTTACTTGTACTTCCATCTATCACCACTAGTGTCACTTTTTCCCCAAATCTCAGTCCTATCTCTAAATCCCTGACTTTCAAACTTTTGATTACACAAAATACCCCTATAATTACCTTGATCTTCCTACTCTACAGTGTCCTTAACCATTGTTCTCTCTCTTACTACTAACTTTGAAACTTGGCTTACTGTCTTAGAGTCCCTTCAACCTAGCCTACCCCTAACTTATTTTAATCTAATCCTTTCTCTCATAACATTTAAAACCTTTTCCCCTGATTTTCACAAAATCCCTTACCACCAAATTTTTGGAATATGTGATTGGGAAAGTTCCCCACCTGCTTCTGACTCATTACACACAGACTTGGCAAACGTCTAAACACCTTTTAGCCTAGCCTGAAATCTCTTAGTGTAAGAATGTAACCCAGAATAAACAGTCACCCCTTTTAACTTTTCAGACAGATTGTCTTAATAGACAGTCTAGTGTACATCTTATTGTACAATTCCATTCAAACCATGCATCTCTTCCCAACACTGCCATAACAGCATCTTCTAATATTAGTACCTTAAGAGTAATTAACTGTTTTACTACCTCAAATCCCTATCCTAATTAGTTATCAATTAGTGAGATGTTTAACCTCTTTAGGCTGAACACAGATAAGTTTTTACACTATTCACCATTATTTCTCATAGTCCTCTGGTCGGTGGTTTCAACTGTTAGCTATTTTCTCTTCTTCTCTAATCAATTCTCTCAGCGAACATAACCCCTTCGTCTCTTCTAGGCACTAACAGGTGATCTTGAATTGCCCCTGTATCTTCCTTAAAAATGTTCTCTGTTCTTCCTCCTCCTCCAATTCTGTGTCTGTCCAGAAACTGGCGGTCGATATGGAACATCTGATCCCCCCTTGGCTGGTATAATTGCATTTGATATTGTTCAGTTGAAGCTGTAACCGTGATTGTTGATTTGGTTCACCCTGATTCTTCATCACACAAGCTTCTCTTCTCCACCAGTTGTATGATTGACTTCTCAGAGTTTCTTCGTCCTGTTCTTTGTTGTTGACATATCAGGATTCTTCAAAAGCTTATATTTTAAGTTCTGTCCTCCAAATATCGTCTTCCATCATCTTCTTGCTTTTCTTCAGCATCTTTGCCTCAATGTATTCTTCTTCTCCTCCAATTCTTGGGATTAAAAATGTTCTCCGCAGGTTTTCTCCTTGTCTCTTCTGTATCTTCAGCGTCTCGAGCTGTTCCTCTAGCTCCCTTACCTCTCCCAAAGTCGTCTCTTCCTCCAGGCCTGATACGCCTCGGTCTATATCTCCTATTTCTTCTTTGCCAGTCATTGGAGGATAAAATCCTCTTGAACATAAAACACCTTTAATCTCCAAATCTTCATCGCTTTCTTCCTCAGAACTCGAATCTCTGGTCTCCTTCGTTTCTCTCTTGCCAACTTCCTTCTGATCACAGAGTCATATCCACCCATGCATAACCTCTTCATCATCACTCATCTTCTTTAACTTCCCAGACATCTCGGTTTTTCTTCCTTCTGGAGTTTTGGATTCATCTTTATCGTTGTTTCTGCTTGTATTCATCTTCATCTCTGATGCCATAATCACCCTGCTGGATGATGTCTTTCTGCTGAATCCGTATGTGAGAAAGGTGTACTAACATCTGCCATTAGTCTCTCCTAACACTACCTTAGTTAAATAATTACTATTTTAGTCAATTTTCCCCTATATCAACCCTTTTAAATTCCTTTATTGTGAACTATGTTATTCTAGACTGTATAGCCTAAGGCTTACCCCCTTAAATTATTAATATAACCCTAACAACTCCAAATAAATCCAAATAAAAATCACGAATAATTAAAACCAATTTTTATTCCTATATCCTATATCCCATTAGTGTTGGCTATCTTACCCCAACCCATCAAATGCAAGTAAATGAAGTTAGTCAACTTCAAAGCAATCCCCCAAAAACAAAGCCTCTAACCCTTCAATACTACCATTCCCATAACCCCTTGCTCTATCAGATAAGTTATCTTAAATTTACAGAACAATCCTCAATCCATCCTTGATTCCCAACACATCTGTAATCAAACCCCAGTGATACACAGAGCTTCCAAAATGCAATTTTTAATGAAATTGTATTTGCCAAGCCTATGTGAAATCGTCATAACATCACATATTTTGTTAGGATGATTTTGTGTACTAGCCTGATCTGATCCTCTCGTCTGCCTCGTCACACCTTGTCACGTGACGCACACGTCAGCCACACGTTAACCCCTTCTCTCTCCTGTCGTATCGTAGCGCTCCACTCATATGACAGGAAAAAACAGAGACACAGAATCACATTTTAGTAGTTAATGCCATCACTGAGTATTTCCAACCATTCAATATTCATTCGTTCTACATTATTCACTCTAAGACTAAACTCAGAATTAAATAGATCGCTCAAAAACATTTTTTTTTATTTTAATCCGTTATTTAATTATTTAATTAAATTTATTATAATCCGCTACCATATATCTAATTTATAAATTCAATAGGTTACAAAACAAGTTTCATCTTTAACCAATCGCAGTTTAAACCAGAATCATCATGTTAAAATTTCTCCTCTGTCTGTCTATTTTCCCTCTTGCAGGGTAACGCCAAATGGGACCTATGACCTGTACCCACCATTTTGTTTTGTAGGCTTAGCCCAACCTCATTTCGTAGTTTTTAGCCCCGTAAAATCAACACGTGTCTTAATCTTGTGTCATAAACTCCCCCTTTCTGTAGGGTAGTATCGCAAAATTAAACGCATGCGCACAACCATTCAAAAATCCCTTCTCACCGTGGAAGGAAGATTTTCTATTCTCTCTCCCCAAACAGACAGAATAACAGCCCAGCTGTAACTTCCCTTTTCCCCTTATAGTCAAACAACATTTAACAGCGCTCACAAAACATATAACCTGACTTAAACACAGAGACACATTTAAGAGACTTTAATCCATCGCAATGGAATCTCTAAGGATACGTTAGCATGTAGCACACAACACAATTAGCCTTAGCCTTAGCCACGATGTACCATGTAGCATGGAACACACTCCCATTTAGCCGACATTAGCATTAGCCTCTAGCTAACTGCGGCTTACTACACAATCCCCCACCCTGCACTGGCCTAATTATTTTAAACCTATTTCTCCTACCGTTTTTGTTGCCGAGAATGAATGACAATTACACCGAGAAATCAGACCTAATCAAACACCCCGTCGAATGAGAGTCAAATCCGGATCACAATCAGATAAATTCCACCAACCCGAGTTCTCTTCAAAAACTCACCGAATATACCTTCTAACGTACACACGGGTTTGCCAGCCCATTATCTAAAATGGCCCCCTCGGGGTCTTCAAGCGGTCCAGTGCCCTAAAGAATGCGCATATCTGAATTTACCAACCATTGTCACCCGTTACCAATGACATATAACCTTATCATTGCTCATAGTTACCAATGAAATATAAATGTCTCCTACCGTTTTCCTAAATTTGTCATTGCCCATAGTTACCAATGAAATATAAATTTATGCTCTAAATCCTAATTGCCATCCGTTACCAATGAAATATAAACTTATCACTCTAAATTATCATTGTCTATAGTTACCAATGAAATAACATTTTAGCAGACTCCAGTCGACCAGCAACAACGCCACCGAGGCCAGGTCGAAATGGAACATCTCTTCAGTGTACACAAGTCATATCCAATCTAACAAACTCCGAAGCGGTAAGAACACTCACCCTTTTTCCGGCCATGCTTCAGAGAGAGTTAGGCCGGCGGTTGACTGAAACAAGGAAGAGACGCAAACCCAGCCCCACGTTGGGCGCCATTATGTCGTATATGATGAATGGTGGTCATTATTGCTGTCAACAAAAGGAGTCTGCTCATACTGAACATTGATCATAAGGTTTATTCAGATCACAAGCTTCAGCATGGGTGACAGACTCGCGAGGTCTGGAGAGCAGTGTCCTCCCATTCTAGGGGCTGCTCTGGGGTTTATTGTCTAAAACCCTTCTTATATAGACAATACCAAAATAAGGGTTACCCCCTCTTCTGGCCAATCACCAGTCTCCCCTCGGGCGTCACCCTCCAAGCGGCACATTTCAAATAACATCATAAAACATCCCCCCTCTGGCCTGAACAACCAACATTCTTTCAGTTCCATCTAAAAACCTTTAACACCATCATATTGTCAATACACTACAATATCCTCCAAACACCGGCACAGGTGCCAATATATGGCTTCTCGGGCATTATCACTTAAATATGAGTAATGGGCATTCCCCTTTATGTATCTATGCCAGGGCTGGCCAACCCTGTTCCTGGAGAGCTATTCCTTCCTTCCTGTAGGTTTTCGTTTCAACCCCAGTTGTAACTAAACTGATTCAGTTAATCAACCAGCTAATTATTAGAATCAGGTGTACTAGATTAGGGTTGGAGTGAAAACCTACAGGACAGTAGCTAGCCAGACAGTTTTAGAGGAATGATTCCATAAATTTTTTCAAATTAACTGCCAATATGCCAACATTTCATTCAAACAATGCAGTCAATCCACAGCCATACACTGGCTCAAATCAGTTGATGATAGGACTTAGACAAGTTGTAAATGCAACAAGTTCTGATATTGTATGATATAATAGCACTCACAGCTTTCCAAGAAAACAAAATCTGATACATCTATGGTCTGTTTCCATATATTTTAGAGGCTATTTCTACAGAACATTTGTATAAAGCCTGTATTAAATGTATATGTAGTAGACTCTTTATATGCCCGCTTATAATGGTCTTTGTATGTGTCCAAAATGGTGCCCTCTCACCTAATTAGTGCACTACTTTTGACCAGAGCCCTATGGGCCCTGGTCAGCGAAATAGTACCCTATCCCCTAGTGCACTACTTTTGACCAGACAAGTAGAATAACAGTATACCACACACAAATATACCAGGGAAGAATATACAGTGGAGAAAAAAAGTATTTAGTCAGCCACCAATTGTGCAAGTTCTCCCACTTAAAAAGATGAGAGAGGCCTGTAATTTTCATCATAGGTACACGTCAACTATGACAGACAAAATGAGAAAAATAAATCCAGAAAATCACATTGTAGGATTTTTTATTAATTTATTTGCAAATTATGGTGGAAAATAAGTATTTGGTCAATAACAAAAGTTTCTCAATACTTTGTTATATACCCTTTGTTGGCAATGACACAGGTCAAATGTTTTCTGTAAGTCTTCACAAGGTTTTCACACACTGTTGCTGGTATTTTGGCCCATTCCTCCATGCAGATCTCCTCTAGAGCAGTGATGTTTTGGGGCTGTCGCTGGGCAACACGGACTTTCAACTCCCTCCAAAGATTTTCTATGGGGTTGAGATCTGGAGACTGGCTAGGCCACTCCAGGACCTTGAATGCTTCTTACGAAGCCACTCCTTCGTTGCCCGGGCGGTGTTTGGGATCATTGTCATGCTGAAAGACCCAGCCACGTTTCATCTTCAATGCCCTTGCTGATGGAAGGAGGTTTTCACTCAAAATCTCACGATACATGGCCCCATTCATTCTTTCCTTTACACGGATCAGTCGTCCTGGTCCCTTTGCAGAAAAACAGCCCCAAAGCATGATGTTTCCACCCCCATGCTTCACAGTAGGTATGGTAATTATTTGGGTGCAACACAGCATTTTTTGTCCTCCAAACACGACGATTTGAGTTTTTACCAAAAAGTTCTATTTTGGTTTCATCTGACCATATGACATTCTCCCAATCCTCTTCTGGATCATCCAAATGCACTCTAGCAAACTTCAGACGGGCCTGGACATGTACTGGCTTAAGCAGGGGGACACGTCTGCACTGCAGGAGAGTGTGTTACTGGTGGCGTAGTGTGTTACTGATGGTAGGCTTTGTTACTTTGGTCCCAGCTCTCTGCAGGTCATTCACTAGGTCCCCCCGTGTGGTTCTGGGATTTTTGCTCACCGTTCTTGTGATCATTTTGACCCCACGGGGTGAGATCTTGCGTGGAGCCCCAGATCGAGGGAGATTATCAGTGGTCTTGTATGTCTTCCATTTCCTAATAATTGCTCCCACAGTTGATTTCTTCAAACCAAGCTGCTTACCTATTGCAGATTCAGTCTTCCCAGCCTGGTGCAGGTCTACAATTTTGTTTCTGGTGTCCTTTGACAGCTCTTTGGTCTTGGCCATAGTGGAGTTTGGAGTGTGACTGTTTGAGGTTGTGGACAGGTGTCTTTTATACTGATAACAAGTTCAAACAGGTGCCATTAATACATGTAACGAGTGGAGGACAGAGGAGCCTCTTAAAGAAGAAGTTACAGGTCTGTGAGAGACAGAAATCTTGCTTGTTTGTAGGTGACCAAATACTTATTTTCCACCATAATTTGCAAATAAATTCATAAAAAATTCTACAATGTGATTTTCTGGAGAAAAAAATTCTCAATTTGTCTGTCATAGATGACGTGTACCTATGATGAAAATTACAGGCCTCTCTCATCTTTTTAAGTGGGAGAACTTGCACAATTGGTGGCTGACTAAATATATTTTTCCCCCACTGTACCTGACACAGTAATGAATCACATAAATGAGAGAAATCGGACAAAAAGTGACACACTTGACTGCTTTAATTTTGACTTAAAAGCCACAAACAAATCCTAGGCCTATATCAAGTTTAGTCAAAAACAAATTAACTAGTTAAAGATAATTTCTTCAGTCACCCTATTTATTTATAAAATAAAACTATCGTATCCATCTCTTGTAGGTTATACTTCCAGTGGGAACAGTGCAGCTATGATTTTGATTTCACAATGCAACCATCCTGTATGTTCTCATACAAATCTTGCATAAAGAAAAAAAACATTTATTTCAATCCACTTATTTCAATCTACTGTGCCACGACCAAACACCATACAAAAAAATCTCCATTCACTAGCAATATTGACCTTACTCACTCCGCAGCCATTGTTCATTGACCAAGGTTAATTTTTTTATGTTCAATTTTATAGGGTATACATATTCGATTACATGTTGTATAGGCCAACGTTTGATTTGGGACACTCAGAAGAACTTGGATAGAGCATTGTCATGTGCTCTGATTTGAACAGACACAACCGTTTTATTAGCTACCACACTAGCCATCTATGGTAGAACATTCATCTGTTAACAAGGTCTAGAGAACCTTCTTTTCACTTATAGTTGAAATGTAAATTACTATAAATTATTATAAAAACGGTAGACAACACCATGGGGGGAAAAAACACAGCTTATCTATCCTACATCATGTCTAATTTAATATCAACAGTATTGATATAAAGGAATAACAAACAATATACTTCTTATGCAATAACATGGGTCAAATTAACAACCCACTCCCCTGGCACACACACACTCCTCCCCACACCCACCCACACACACTCCTCCCCACACCCACACTCCTCCCCCCCACACACACACACTCCTCCCTGCCCACGCAACCACCCACCCACACACACATTCCTCCCCGCCCACATTATATATCGTTCTCCATGTGAATCCTCTGGTGCCTCTTGAGGTTGCACTTCTGTGTGAAGCGTTTGCCGCAGTCCGAGCAGCTGTAGGGTCTCTCCCCAGTGTGAACGCGCCTGTGGGCCTTCAGGTTGCTCAGCTTGGTGAAGCTCCGGCCACACAGGGCGCAGACGAACGGCCTCTCCCCTGTGTGGGTCTGCTCGTGGGCCTTCAGGCTGCTGGGATGGGGGAAGACCTTACCACACACTGGGCAGCGGAGGGCCATCCTCCCAGGGTGGTGATGCTGGTGGTGGTTGTTCCCTTGTTGTTGGGTTGGGGTTTGGGAGGGAGTGAGCCCTCCCTGGGCGGTGCCCCTGTTGTACATGATGTAGCCGCCCCGCTTGGCAGCGTCCCTATATACTCTCATGCGCGGCAGAGCTTGAGGGCTGGGCTTATATTTGGAAGGAATCCTGTAGTTTAGAGAGCTGAAGACATGAGAGCCTGATGATGAGGAAGAGGAGACAGAGGCCCCCGCTGTGCTGGGATTGGCTGGGGGAGCTAAATCTCTAGCTTGCTGCTTTGCCTCTGCAGATTCAGAGGACGACAGAGGCTCTCTTACCAGTCGCAGGTTCGACTGAGCTCGTCTGTGAACGTCAGTATCTGTGTCTAATATCCTATGGCTTATCCACACCGGTGAGGCTCTACTCCTTGTTCCGTCACCGTCATTGCTGGGTCCTCTGCTCTGGTTCTGAGATGGTCCTGCTGGTCTGGGTGTCTGGGTGACATGTTGGGCCTCTGGGTCCGCAGAGAGAAACCCAATAGAGTCTCCTGTACTCTGACCGAGTGTGTGTGAGTCCCGCTGCTCCTCTGTGTAGGTGTGAGCTGCAGACGGCTGTATGTCCACCTTCATTCTCCACGGCTCCATGTCCTCCTCCCCTTCCTCCTCCTCCTTAACACTGCCTACCAGCGAAGGACTGGGAGCTGGAGGAGTGGGAGGAGTTGGTTTAGCTGCTACCTGTGACGACTCCACTGTTTCCTGTCCACAGCTTCTCCACCTGACCTCTGGCTCCTCCTCCTGCTTCAGGTCACACCCACTCAGCAGAAGCACACCTGGGGAGACAGGTGACAACCAGTGAAACTACAGGGCCATGTTCAGTAAGAACACTTTGTAGAACGTTGCAGATAGAAATGACTAAATGACTTGAACTGACGTGATTCCTAATTCTATATACCATAGAGGTATGTTTGTTCTATATCATATATTTCTATCTGAACGCTGGCCAACATTGTGTCCTGCTGAACCAGGCCCAGGAGAGACATTCAACTAGTGTGCCGTTGTATTCATTAGTGGCACACCGTAGCAAAACAGAAGTTGTAGTTCATGGCATGGCTCTCTGCTGCCCTACTAAAAAAGAATTAACTACAACTTCCGTTTGAAAACTAAATGGAACTCGAGAGCTTTTACCTTATGTCACAGAGCGTTTGGAGTAAACGGACGGTGTGCCACTAATGAAAGCACTACCAATGAGACAACAGCATAACACACACCCCCTGAACTCAAAGTATCATGTCTCAATAGGCTAATTAGTTATATTGCGGTGGTTTGGACCAACCTTAGGCTGGGAAAGAACAGTGGTAGATGAGCATAGCTATTTATAAACTGTCATAGAGAGAACTAACTCATTTTGGAGACACCTACACAGTCACCATTTAACCCTTGGTTATACCTAAAAGTATTTTATGACTCAAAGGAAGCCCCCACTTACTGTCCTGCATTCCTGGAGGTCTGTCGTCTGTTTCCTCATTGTAGACATCTGTCCTGCCACAGTCTGCACACCTGGCCATCTGGCTGCCATTCTTCAGCTGACTCTCTGCCTGCTGCAGCAGCGTCCGCAGAGACTCCACTTCCTGGTGGCTCCGTGTCACTTCCTGTTGACCACGTCTTACCTCCTCCAGGAAGCCGTCCTCCACCAGTCTGGTGATCTCATACATGGCTGACTTTAGGACCGTCTCCATGACTCCCGAGAGCTGGGCCTGGAAGGTGAGGACGAGATTCTCCGACATACTGCTTGTGTGTGTCTTTTTCACAGATCAATTCACAGTGGGATCTGCACCAAGCATCTGTCTTTGTGGGAGCAAGTCAGGACTGTGTTTGTGTGTGATCCTAAAGTGAATCTCTTCAAAGAGCCCTATTATTCAGAATAAGTGGGTAGAAATATGCCATGTCCATCACTGACTCATCACTGATCTGTTTCTCTGACCAATAAGAGTGACAGCTCCTCCAGCTAGCTAGCTAACTAACAACCAAGTGGTGAAGACCGTCCAGCGTAGAAGAGTGCAACAAACGTTCAATAAAACGGTCACATCGTAAAATTCGACAAGGTAACAGACAACGTATCAGACAAAGATGGGTTCGTATCCAACTTGCTAAAAAAAATTGCTAGCTAACATACTACTGGAACTAGCCTTGTTACAAGTCAATAATGGGATATTTTGCAACATAAAGTACTAGTGATTAAAAACGTTATTACCAAAAGGCTGACTTTACTTCATGAACATGGGGTAGTTGTTTCCAGATATTCGTTTTAATTGAAGAAATAGAAAACACATGCTAATCGAGGACAGATTCCGGAAATGCGATTGTTTTCAATCGCAAGTCACCCTTCTGCTCTACGGTGGCCCTGTGTGATCAACGTGCGCACGGTAAGGGAACGTTTCAAGAAACGCGTTAATAGTACAAGTGAAACCTTTCGTTTGCGCCAAATTCTACATATGTGAGGTAGAGAATTACTTCACTTCGTCTATCTATGGTGAAAATATAGTTGTAAGCAAAACAAAATGTTAAAAACATATTTACCAAAGGAATTAAAGAGATTATCCGGTACTTTTGTACACTTTTTATCCAGAAGTTCTGAAAGTAGCCCTCAAGAGCCAAAAGTGGTCCCCGATAATTGCGTACTACATCACATATGTGCATATATAGGTCACCATGTCATTGCTTTCCTTCTCTCTCGCTCTGCTGTGAGTGCATCTTGCTAGCTGTTTGAGTAATGGTAGGGGGACTGAAGCTCATTGGCTAAACTCGAATTGCTAGCTGGCTGGCACACGTAGGGAGAAACGTAGGTAAAATGCTTCCATAAAAACAGTCACTTTCAAACTAGGGATTTCGTGTCTAATTCAAGTAAGACAGTAATTCCGATAATAGATTTTGCATATATGAACTACAGATGGACACATCCAGCCCAAAGCGGGAGGTTTTTAAAAATACTTAGTAGTCGCCAAAGTTCAGTAGCATGTCTTTAAGGAATGATCTATTCACTGACTACATGGGGAGCCAAATATTTATTGTACAAAAAATACAATTATGACAATTCAGGTAAAATGTTTATTTCCATTAAGGTAACATAATATATTATATACAGGAATAACATGTATGGTTACAGTATGGTTAGTGACTGGGGGAGAAGGCAAGCTGGATGAACAGAAAATATGAGACTATGTTGCATTCATGACAGATCGGAACTAGGAAACTCAGAAATGTACGACTTGGAACTCGTTGTAGAAAGATGATACCTGAGTTTCCCACTTGGAAAGTATAAAAATCAACCAATAGGAAGCTCTACGCAAATAACTTAATTTTAACTCAGAGGTTCCCAGTTTCTGACCTGTCATGAATGCAGTATTATTCTAATGTTTGGTAGGTTGGCATGATCATTATGACAGACAATTCATAGACAGTCCATAATCTAAGGAATACATTCTTATTCAACACAGTTAGATTTCCAACAGTTCATTTTTTCAATGTCCTTATTAATAAACAATTGATCACAAAAACATTTTATCTCAATGTCAAATAAAATAATAATAAACCAAGCTATCCTAAGATGAATGCACTAATAGTAAGTCACTCTGGATAAAAGCATCTGGTAAATGACTAAAATGTCAAATAAAACATTTAAATAAATCAGTTCAGGAGATCCAGCCTGTGTTTGCGCTGGTGCAACTTCAAATGGTCCAGTCGTTTGAAGCGGAGTCCACACACAGCGCAGCAGTACGGTCTCTCCCCGGTGTGGATGCGCAGGTGCACTTTCAAAATGTCCGCCCGAGTGAAACTCTTGTCACACATAGTGCAGCGGTGGGGTTTCTCCTGCGTGTGAATGCGCTGATGCAGCTTGAGGTTCCAGAGCCGACTGAACTTGTTCCCACAGATGGAGCAGCAGTAGGGCTTGTCAGTCGTCTGGCTGCACTTGTGCCTCTTCAGGTCGGAGAAGGAGGTGAAGCCCTTGCCACAGTGGCTGCAGAGGTGGAGTCCCTCGGCCTGGTGGACACGCTGGTGGACCTTGAGGTTGCAGGCCTGGGTGAAGGTTTTACCACACTGGGTGCAGGAGTACGGAGGCCCAGACCCTGACCCTGTACTCGACCCTCTCCCTGTTTTGTGTGTTTGCTTGTGGGCCTTGAGGGAGCCAGAGTCTGGGAAGGTCATGGTGCACTGATTGCAGGCGTGACGTCTCCCCCCTCCTCCCCCTCTTCCTGTTAACTGCTCTTGTGAACGATCTCTGAGATTTAGAGAGTGTCCAAAGTTGTCAGCGGCACCATACAGGCTCTCTGTGTTGTTGTTGTGGGCTGAGCTTCCAGAGTGGATGGAGGTTAGCCCCCTGTGGTCAGCTCTGTTACCCGACTCTGGGACACCGTGTTCGGGGTACAAGACACTGGAGTCCTGCAGGTAACCCTCTTCGTTGATCAACAGGCAGTTCAGGTCTCCCACCTCCGGATGGGGAGACCGCGTTGGCGAGCCCACCCGCTCCCTCCGGCTCCGATGGGGGCCAGGCATGTGGGAGCGATGGTGATGGTCTCCCCCCTCAGACCCCCCCAGGTTCACCTGGAAGTGACTCACATAGGTCAGCGCCCCCAGACGAGACGGAGAACCAGGAAGCCTATCTAGCCCTTCCATGTCTAGAATATGGTCGCCACCACCATCACCGCCGTAACCAGACTTCTCAAAGCTGCCCCCCAGTTCCTCCATGCTGTAACGAGGGCGGTAGAGAGGGTCAGTGGGGTCCCCTGGGTCTCCCTCTGGGCCCGGTGGTTCAGGCCCCTGGTCTAGACCGGATCCCCAGTCATCCTGGCACTGCTGCAGCTCCTGCTCACTGAAACTCTTACTGGGCCCCGAGACGTCCGAACCATCGGCCCCTGAAAACACACGGGACATGAGGCATTAGAATCATTCATATTTAAGACATTACAATTACTAGAAACTTTAGTAGAGTAACTGTAATGCTAAATGTGTATTTACAGTTTCCAAATGACTTGCCATGTGTAATAATGAATACATTTGGAATGACACAGCATACTATAAGTTACTCTTCTTATCATTCTCATAAACCTAAAGGTAGGCTATTAAAGGTAGGCTATTGTCTGTGTTTTGTTTGTTGTAAAATCCTCAACTCACCGTCCAGGCAGAACTCCCATCTCTCCTGTAGCTCAGTGTTGTGGAGAGCCTCCTCTTTCAGCAGGCTATCCAGCTTCTGACCTCCGACCTCTGTGGACTGGAAGAGGAAATGAATGAGTCAATTCTGACTAAATGATGGATAAACTTACAGTAACTGAATAGAGCTGACATGATGGTTCCCTATTCAGAACTCTCCTTAGGGACCCCAAGACATCTCACAATGTTGCTGTAGCCCTGAACTAGCATACCTTGATGATTCGTTGACAAGTTGAATCAGGTGTGCTAGTTCTGGAACAGTTCAAATATGAGGAGAGGTTTGAAAGAGGCTGCCCTATTCTTAGTGACAGACTATCTGTTCTAATATGTTCTTTAAAATATATTTCTAACTGAACGTTCTGTAACACTGCACCCTCCACAGTTGTTTAGTCCCTTAGATACCTCAGAGGTTCTCCTAGGACTGGTGGCCTCTGCCTCCTCCAGATCATGGAAGCCTGTTTCCCCGGCCACGCCCCCACAGCTGGTCCACTCCTCCCCTGGTACCTTCTCCTGCTTCAGGCCACTCCCCGTCTCCGCACCTGGCCACAGGTAAACAAAAATAACATTTTATTTGAAGTTAAAGGAAAGGCTAAAGTAACATTGTGGATGATGGAGTCTCCTCACATCAGTGCAGATGAAGGAAAGGAAGCATCTTATTAAGATGACACCACCCATGACTTCAACTCTTTTCTTAAACCAATACTCATTGATCACCAACGTATGGAAGGTACACATTACAGCAGCCCCACATCAGAGTGATTCCTCCATATGGTCATTTCCATGTAAAAGGAACCATGAGCACCAATATGTGAAGTTAATAGGAGCATATGAAATTGGCTGTCAAATGAAAGGTAAGTCTATATTTTTAGGAATGCATAGATACATTTTTCAACCAAATTAGGCCTAAGTAATGGCTTTGATTTATGGTCAAAAAGGGGTCTTAGAAAACATTTAACAGAAAAAGTCTTATAAGGTATTAGAAACACATCAAAACATAATAATGTTGAAGTAAAGACCCCTGCGAACTAATAAACACATATTTAGTTTTGGAGAAATTATTTGCCTTCTGTAAGAAACATTGCCTTGGCCTCCCGAGTGGCACAGCGGTCTAAGGCACTGCATCGCAGTGCTTGAGGCGTCACTACAGATCCGAGTTCGATCCCGGGCTGTGTCGCAGCCGGCCGCGACCGGGAGACCCAAGAGGCGACGCACAATTGGCCCAGCGTCGTCCGGGTTAGGGGAGGGTTTGGCCGGCCGGGATGTCCTTGTCCCATCGTGCTTTAGTGACTCCTGTGGCGGGCGGGCCGGCCGGGCACATGCACGCCAGTTGTACGGTGTTTCCTAGGACACATTGGTGCGGCTGGCTTCCGGGTTAAGTGAGCAGTGTGTCAAGAAGCAGTGCGGCTTGGCAGGGTCGTGTTTCGGAGGACGCATGGCTCTCGACCTTCACCTCTCCCGAGTCCGTATCGGAATTGCAGCGATGGGACAAGACTGTAACTATCAATTGGATAGCACGAAATTGGGGAGAAAAAGGGGTAACAATAATAATAATAAAATATTACATTGCTTTGTAATTCAGTAACCAAAAACCCATATATCTTTAAGATATTTTCTAATTTCTGACAGAAGTAACAAGTAAAGGTAGACCTAGCAATTAGTTGTAGTGTTTTTACTGATATACATTTGTTTCTGAATTATTAAGTGATTAAAACTCGTAATTCTGTTACCAAATCAGTATGACTTATACTCCAATTGAATTGGCTACATTGGGAAATCATAATAGTCACAAAGCACAGTTGGGTAACCTGCTACTGTCCTCCCTTCCACTGGCATACTCTGTGTGTGTGTCTCTCTCTCTCTCTCTCTCTCTCTCTCTCTCTCTCTCTCTCTCTCTCTCTCTCTCTCTCTCTCTCTCTCTCTCTCTCTCTCTCTCTCTCTCTCTCTCTCTCTCTCTCTCTCTCTCTCTCTCTCTCTCTCTCTCTCTCCCCTCTCTCTCTCTCTCTCTCTCTCTCTCTCTCTCTCTCTCTCTCTCTCTCTCTCTCTCTCTCTCTCTCTCTCTCTCTCTCTCTCTCTCTCTCTCTCTCTCTCTCTCTCTCTCTCTCTCTCTCTCTCTCTCTCTCTCTCTCTCTCTCTCTCTCTCTCTCTCTCTCTCTCTCTCTCTCTCTCTCTCTCTCTCTCGTCAAATGTGGTTTTGTTTGGGGGTGGAGCTCATTAGAATAATAGCCAGTGTGTAGAATAATACCATATATATACACACACAATGGATGATATTGTATATGTCTACCTTTGTGTTCCTATTCAGGATACATCCCCATGAAGAGCATGACTTTCATATCCATCATTATGCATTTCTGTTTAGTTCAGATCAGCGACCCATTATGTAATTCCGTTACCGTAATTCTGTTATCGGGTGTAAATCCATTTAACTTACTGTAGTTCAATAACCAATATATACTGTATACAGTGCCTTCAGAAAGTATTCACACCCCTTGACTTTTTCCACATTTTGTTGTGTTGCAGCCTGAACAGATTAAATATAGTTTTTTTTGTCACTGGCCTACACACAATACCCCATAATGTTAAAGTGAAATTATGTTTTTCGAAATGTTTACAAATTAATACAAAATGAAATGCTGAAATGTCTTGAGTCAATAAGTATTCAACCCCTTCGCCTAAATAAGTTCTGGAGTACAAATGTGCTTAACAAGTCACATAAGAAGTTGCATGGACTCACTCTGCGTGCAATAATAGTGTTAACATTCTTTTTTAAATGACTACCTCCTCTCCATACCCCACACATAAAATTATCTGTAAGATCCCTCAGTCGAGCAGTGAATTTCAAACACAGATTCAACCACAAAGACCAGGGAGGTTTTCCAATGCCTCACAAAGGAGAGCACCTATTGATAGATGGGTAAAAAATAAACAAAGCAGACATTGAATATCCCGTGGAGCATGGTGAAGTAATTAATTACACTTTGGATTACACATGTGTCCTTCCTAACCTAGTTGCCTGAGAGGAAGGAAACCGCTCAGGGAATTCACCATGAGGCCAATGGTGACTTTAAAACAGTTACAGAGTGTAATGGCTGTGTTAGGAGAAAACTGAGGATGGATCAATAACATTGGGGTTACTCCACAATACTAACCTAATTGACAGAGTGAAAAGAAGGAAGCCTGTACAGAATACAAATATTCTAAAACATGCATCCTGTTTGCAACAAGACACTGTACAGAATAAATATATTCCAAAACATGCATCCTGTTTGCAACAAGGCATTAAAGTAATGCTGCAAAAGAAATTGGCAAAGCAATTCACTTTTTGTCCTGAATACAAAGTGTTATGTTTGTGGCAAATCCAATACAACACATTACTGAGTACCACTCTCCATATTTTCAAGCATAGTGGCATCATGCTATGGGTATACTTGTAATTGTTAAGGACTGGGGAGTTTTTCAGGATAAAAACTAAAACAGAGCTAAGCACAGGCAAAATCCTAGAAGATCCTAGAAGAAAATCTGGTTCAGTCTGCTTTCCACCAGACACTGGGAGATGAATTCACCTTTCATTAGGACAATAACCTAAAACACAAGGCCAAATAAACACTAGAGTTTATTTGGCTCTTATTTGGCTTCTTGTTTACCAAGAAGACAGTGAATGTCCCTGTGGCCGAGTTACAGTTTTGATTTAAATCTACTTGAAAATCTTATATACACCTGAAAATGATTGTCTAGCAATGATCAACAACCAATTTGACAGAGCTTGAAGTACCATTTTAAATAATAATGGGCAAATGTTGCACAATCCAGGTGTGGAAAGCTCTTAGAGGCTTACCCAGAAAGACTCACAGCTGTAATCGCTGCCAAAGGTGCTTCTACAAAGTATTGACTCAGGGGTGTGACTGCTTATGTAAATGTGATATTTCTGTATTTGCAACCATTTTGTCATTATGGGGTATTGTGTGTAGATGGGTGAGAAAAATATAAATTTAATCAATTTTGATTAATTCAGGCTGTAACACAGCAAAATGTGGAATCAGTCAAGGGCTATGAATATTTCCTGAAGGCACTGTCTTGAGATTTCTCTCTCGCTTCACCTGTCTGTGAGGTTCCAGAGCTTCTCTCCTCGGCTTCTTCGTCAGTTCTCCCACAGTCCGCACACTTCCCCGTACGGCCTCCCTCTCTGTCCCTCTCCCTGCGTCTGTTCTCTGACCACAGCAGCCGCTTCTTCAGTGACTCGACCTGCTCCCGGCTACGGGACACCTCCTTCAGGAAGCTATCCTCCACCAGCCTGGTGATCTCGTACATGGCAGCCTTGAATACCGTCTCCATGACTCCGGAGAGCTGAGACTGGAAGGTTACGATGGCTTCAGACATCATGGCAAACTGTCTATGAGTAGCTAGCTACAGTTAAGAGTTCGTAACGTGTAGCTACTTTTGTTTAAGTGGGTCAGTGTTACGATCCAGTCTTGCAAAAGGCTAGGAACAGTTAGCTAACGTTAGCAGGCTAGCAAAGCTAGCTGCTGTTGGAAGTTGTCTCTCTCGATGACGGTCGTAATAACACTTTTAATCATTTCGAGATTTAAATTGTATCATTTACTGTATATGAGGCTATTCGAATAAATATAAATGCCAGAGGTATTGAGAGAAAGCAAGGTTGGGGTAGTTAGCTAACTAGCTAAAGAGCCAACACAAAAAGCACCCACAAAATCAATAGGACTTCCGGAAACAAACCTACGGATCAGGTAGTGGGACAATCTACATTGGAACGCTCCTTACTGGAGAGAAAATATGACATTTATTTTAACAAAACCTTTGTATGTTCTCACGTTTACTGTAAATAAGGTTCAAAATATAATTAGGCGATTATTATAAAATTCGGATACTGATTAGTAGACTATTTATTGTGTAAATTATTTACAGGAAATCTACACGGAAGCGATTTATCCCGCCCACCAGACCGTGCGTTATCTGGAAAAAACGACCAAACACCATGCTCATCAAGTGATTTCAGCCTTTCGGTAATAACGATTTTAATCAATAATACCTTATGTTGCAAAATATCCCTTTATTGACTAGTAACACGGCTAGTAGTAGCATGTTAGCTAGCTAGCTATTTTTCTTGAGCAAGCTGGATACAACCCCAGCTTGGTGTGACAACTGTTACCTTGTGAACCTTGCAATTTGACCATTTTATTGAACCTTTGTTGCACTCTTCTACGCTGGACTGTCTTCGCCACTTGGTTGTTAGCTAGCTGGGAGGAGATGTCACTCTTATTGGACAGAGAAACAAATCAGCGATGTGTCAGTGATGGACATGGCATATTTCTACCCACTGTGAATAATAGGGCTCTCTGAAGAGATTCACTTTAGGATCACACACAAACACAGTCCTGACTTGCTCCCACAAGCACAGATGCTTGATGCAGATCCCACTGTGAAATGATCTGTGAAAAAGACACACACGCAAGCAGTATGTCGGAGACCCTTGTCCTCACATTCCGGACCCAGCTCTCGGGAGTCATGGAGACGGTCCTGAAGTCAGCCATATACGAGATCACCAGGCTGGTGGAGGACGGCTTCCTGGAGGAGGTGTCCAGGAGCCGAGAGCAGGTCGAGTCGCTGAAGAAGAGGCTGCAGTGGTCGGAGAACAGACGAAGGGAGACGGACAGAGAGGGAGACCGGAGGGGGAAATGTGCAGACTGTGGGAGAGCTGATGAGGAAGGTGAAGAGAGAAGCTCTGGAACCTCACAGACAGGTGAGGAGAGAGAGAGAGACATCTAAAGACAATATGGAGGAATCACTCTGAAGTGTGGCTGATGTAATGTGTACCTTCCATACTTTGGTGATCAGACAGTATTGGTTTAAGAAAGGAGTTATGGGTGGTATCTCAATAAGTGGCCTCCTTTCCTTCATCTGCACTGATGCGAGGAGACTCCATTATCCACAATGTTATTTTAGCCATTTATTTTACTTCAAATAAAATATTATCTTTGTTTACCTGTGGCTAGGTGCGGAGAGAGGGCGTGGCCTGAAGCAGGAGAAGGTACCAGGGGAGGAGTGGAGCAGCTGTGGGGGCGTGGCCGGGGAAACAGCCTTTCATGATCTGGAGGAGGCAGAGGCCACCAGTCCTAGGAGAACCTCTGAGGTATCTAGGGGACTAAACACCTGTGGAGGGTGGAGGGTGCAGTATTACAGAACGTTCAGGTATAAATATATTTGAAAGAACATATTAGAACAGATAGTCTGTCAGGAAGAATAGGGCAGACTCTTTCAAACCTCTCCTCATATTTGAACCATTCCAGAACTAGCTCACCTGATTCAACTTGTCAACGAATCAACAAGCTCTTCACTACTTTAATCAGGTATGCTAGTTCAGGGCTATGACAAAGTTGTGAGATGTCTTGGGGTCCCAGAGGAGAGTTCTGAATAGAGAACCATCATGTCTGCTCTATTCAGTTACTGTAAGTTTATCCATCGTTTCGTCAGAATCGACTCATTCATTTGCTCTTCCAGTCCACAGAGGTCGCAGGTCAGAAGCTGGACAGTCTGCTGAAAGAGGAGCCTCTCCACAACACTGAGCTACAGGAGAAATGGGAGTTCTGCCTGGACGGTGAGTTGAGGAGTTTACAACAAACATAACACAGACAATAGCCTACCTTTAATAGCCTACCTTTAGGTTTATGAGAATGATAAGAAGAGTAACTTATAGTATGCTGTGTCATTCCAAATGTATTCATTATTACACATGGCAAGTCATCTGGAAACTGTAAATACACATTTAGCATTACAGTTACTCTACTAAAGTTTCTAGTAATTCTAATGTCTTAAATATGAATGCTTCTAATGCCTCATGTCCCCTGTGTTTTCAGGGGCCAATGGTTCGGACGTCTCAGGGCCCAGTAAGAGTTTCAGTGAGCAGGAGCTGCAGCAGTGCCAGGATGACTGGGGACCTGGTCTAGACCAGGGGCCTGAACCACCGGGCCCAGAGGGAGACCCAGGGGACCCCACTGACCCTCTCTACCGCCCTCGTTACAGCATGGAGGAACTGGGGGGCGGCTTTGAGAAGTCTGGTTACGGCGGTGGTGGTGATGGAGGCCATCGTCTAGACTTGGAAGGGCTGGATAGGCTTCCTGGTTCTCCGTCTCGTCTGGGGAGGCTGAGCTATGGAGCAGTGGGTCACTACCAGGTGAACCTAGGGGGGTCTGAGGGGGGAGACCATCACCATCGCTCCCACATGCCTGGCCCCGATCGGAGCCGGAGGGACCGTGTGGGGTCGCCAACGCGGTCCCCCCACCCGGAGGTGGGAGACCTGAACTGCCTGTTGATCAACGAGGAGGGGTACCTGCAGGACTCCAGTGTCTTGTCCCCCGAACATGGTGTCCCAGAGTCGGGTAACAGAGCCGGCCACAGGGGTCTAACCTCCATCCACTCTGGAAGCTCAGCCCACAACAACAACACAGAGAGCCTGTATGGTGCCGCTGACGACTTTGGACACTCTCTAAACCTCAGAGATTGTTCACAAGAGCAATTAACAGGAGGTGGAGGAACGGGAGGAGGGGGGAAGCGTCACGCCTGTAATCAGTGCACCTTGACCTTCCCAGACTCTGGCTCCCTCGAGGCCCACAAGCAAACACACAAAACTGGTAGAGGGTCTGGGCCTCCATACTCCTGCACCCAGTGTGGTAAAACCTTCATCCAGGCCTGCAACCTCAAGGTCCACCAGCGTGTCCACCAGGCCGAGGGACTCCACCTCTGCAGACACTGTGGCAAGGGCTTCACCTCCTTCTCCGACCTGAAGAGGCACAAGTGCAGCCAGACGACAGACAAGCCCTACTGCTGCTCCATCTGTGGGAACAAATTCAGTCGGCTCTGGAACCTCAAGCTGCACAGGCGCATTCACACGCAGGAGAAACCCCACCGCTGCACTATGTGTGACAAGAGCTTCGCTCGGGCGGACAATTTGAAGGTGCACCAGCGCACCCACACTGGGGAGAGACCGTACTGCTGTGCTGTGTGTGGACTCAGCTTCAAACAACTGAACCATCTGAAGTGGCACCATCGCAAACATAGGGTGGATCTCCTGGCCTGAGCAGTGGTCTAGAAAACTATTTTTTTGATAAATTGTTCATTAATAAGGACACTGAAAATATGAACTGTTGGAAATCTATCAATGTGTTGAATAAGAATTAATGTCTTACATTATGGACTGTCTATGAATTGTCTGTCATAATGATCATCCCAACCTACCAAACATTTGAATGATGGGGCATTCATGTGCTCTTTGGAAGTCGGAAGTCTGACATGATTGTGTTCAAGTGGATTTGAAGCCCCGGACCAATTCTTTAACCAATTATATTTTTGTTAGCTTGATTGCCTGCTAATGATGCTAATAATAAAGTTAGCTAGTTTTCTTAACATTGACAATATGGTCAAACTAGCTAGATTATCCACATTGATAAGTTTGTAATTGTCAAAAAATGATTTGTTGTCATGTTTTGGTTGAAAGGGTGAAAGGTCAGTGGTGAAACGTCACACCTCGGCAACAACAAAAAAATCAATTTCCCACTTCTAATAAGGATTTAGAGAGTTGTTCAAGTGAAACTTCCCAGTCCAGCCCAGATTTTTACATACAAATAAAACAAAATAAAACACATTTTAAAGCAACTAGTTTAAACCCGCAGAACATAAAAACCAAGACGTGAGACGTGAACACAGTACACCTACATTTAAACTTGTTTTTAGGCTTCTAATTTTCCTAATAAATATAATTAAAAACAAATTACGACAAATAACCAGAATGTATGTTTTAAATACAATTATTCAAGTCTCAATTCAAATTCCCTTTGCTCAGGAATGCCAAGGTAACCTGTCTAAATGACTATCGCCCTGTAGTACTCACATCTGTAGCCATAAAATGCTTTGAAAGGCTGGTCATGGTTCACATCAACACCATCATCCCAGACACCCTGGACCCACTCCAATTCGCATACAGCCCCAACAGATCCACAGATGATGCAATCTCTATTGCACTCCACACTGTGCTTTCACTCTTGGAGGAAAGGAACACCTACAGTACATGAGAATGCTGTTCATGGGCTACAGCTCAGCTTTCAACACCATAGTGCCCTCCATGCTCATCACTAAGCTAAGGACCCTGGGACTGAACCTTGGACTGAACACCTCCCTCTGCAACTAGATCCTAGACTTCGTCACGGGACACCCCCAGGTGGTGAGGGTAGGCAACAACACATCCTCCACGCTGACTTTCAACACAGGGGCCCCTCAGGGGTGCGTGCTTAGTTCCCTCCTTTACTCCCTGTTCACCCAAGATGTGTGGCCTCACACGACTCCAACACCATCATTAACTTTGCTGACGACACAACGGTTGTAGGCCTGATCAGCTTATAGGGAGGAGGTCAGAGACCTGGCAGTGTGGTGCCAGGACAACAACCTCTCCCTCAACTTGGGCAAGACAAAGGAGCTGATTGTAGACTACAGGAAACGGAGGGCCGAGCACGCCCCCATTCACATTGATGGGGCTGTAGTGGAGCGGGTCGAGAGCTTCAAGTTCCTCGGTGTCCACATCACTAAGGATCTATCATGGTCCAAACACACCAACACAATCAACACAAAAAGTTCTACAGCTGCACCATTGAGAGCATCTTGACTGGCTGCATCACCGCTTGGTATGGCAACTGATTTGGAATCCAACCGCAAGGCGCTACAGAGGGTAGTGCGGATGGCCCAGTACATCACTGGGGCAGAGCTCCCTGACATCCAGGACCTCTATACCAGGCGGTGTCAGAGAAAGGCCCTAAACATTGTCAAAGACTCCAGCCACCCAAGCGTGGCAAGCGGTACCGATGCATCAAGTCTGGAACCAACAGGACCCTGAACAGCTTCTACCCCCAAGCCATAGGATTGTTAAATAGTTAGTGCGGGTAGCTATTTGGTTAACTATTTAACTATCTACATTGACCCTTTTTGCACTAACTTTTTTTACTGATCACATATGCTGCTGCTACGGTTTACCATCTGTCACTTTATTCCTAGTTATATGTACATATATACCTCAATTATCTCGTACCCCTGCACTTCAACTCGGTACTGGTACCCCGTGTATATAGCCAAGTTATCATTACTCATTGTGTATTTATTATTACTTTTATTAATATGTGTTTTACTTTTCTATTATTTGTCTATTTTCTTTCTCTCTGCATTGTTGGGAACGGCCCATAAGTCAGCATTTCACTGTTAGTCTACACCTTTTGTTTACGAAGCATGTGACGAATAAAATTTGATTTGATTATGAATTCAACATTTTTCTTGTCTTTTCTTTTTTACACTTTGCGACATCATTCTCTCGCAGCATAATTCTTCCAAACAACAAAAGCGAACCCAAATGTTTACACAACAAAAGCTTAACATTTTAGTCATTTTGAAGAAGCTCTTATCCAGAGTGACTTACAGGAGCAATTAGGGTTAAGTGTCTTGCTCAAGGGCACAGACAGACTTTTCACCTAGTCAGCTCTGGGATTCGAACCAGCAACCTTTCAGTTACTGGCCCAATGCGTTTAACTGTATGAACACAAACTCACTTCCTTGACGGGCAGCTCTGCTCTGCCAAGCGCAAGAAGTGTGAATGCCCTGACTTCTACAGAGGTCATATCGCAGTAAATGCTGTATGGCCACTGCAGACGTCTGATTGACCATACAGAGCCCTTAAGGAGCTTGATTTGGCCTCCACATATCTCCAGATCGCATTTTCGGATCAAGCATACATCAGCTTTTAGGGTTGGCTAATGCTAATAAGCTATCGTTAGCGCTCAGCATCCTTAAGCTATTGGGTGTCAGTCAGAGTTATTTAACAGTATATTTAGTGAATGGGCAAGCTAAATATGTTGATATAAGTCATGATATTAGGAAAAGTGTGTATTTCCAGCTAGTGTATTTTATGGGTTTTGTTTCTGTAGCTAGTTTGGCTGGCTAGTTCGGGAGCTACTGGCTGGCTAGCTAGCTGAGACCGAGGAAGAGAACGTTTTTCTGACTGAAGCACATATCTTCTGACAGTGACACAGTGCCCCCCTGTGGACTGAAGCTGAACCTTACTACAACATAGAGTATTTAACCCCTGTTTAAAATTAGCAATGTTGAGGTGGTATAACTGACTAAATGAAATGAATCAGTCTTATAACCTGTTCCATTCTACAAGCAAACATGATTGGCTCATGTCTGTTATTTTCATATATTCCATATTAAAAAAAAAAAAAAAAACTTGTGAGATTATTTTATTGAGCTTTTATTTGTATTACAATTTTTATTCAATTAGCTACATACTTGTTCTTTTGTTGTTGCATTGTCGAGATTGCATTGTCGAGAGGTTAACCTGCAAGTAAGCATTTCATTGCACTGTGTACTCCATGTGTATATGACAAATAAACTTGCTATGCGGATGACACAACTACTTTTCTCCTTCCCCCTTCTGACACCCAGGTGGCGACACGCATCTCCGCGTGCTTGGCAGATATCTCAGCTTGGATGTTGGCCCACCACCTCAAGCTCAACCTTGACAAGACGGAACTGCTCTTCCTCCCGAGGAAGGCCTGCCTGCTCAAAGACCTCTCCATCACAGTTGACAACTCCACAGTGTCGCCCTCCCAGAGTGTAAAGAACCTTGGCGTGACCCTGGACACCACCCTGTCGTTCTCTGCCAACATCAAAGCAGTGACCCGCTCATGCAGGTTAATGCTCTACAACATCCGTAGAGTACGACCCTACCTCACACAGGAAGCGGTGCAGGTCCTAATCCAGGCACTTGTCCTCTCCCGTCTGGACTACTGCAACTCGCTGTTGGCTGGGCTCCACGCTTGTGCCATCAAACCATTGCAACTTATCCAGAACGCTGCAGCCCACCTGGTTTTCAACCTTCTCTCATGTCACCCCGCTCCTCCGCACACTCCAATGGCTTCCAGTCGAAGCTAGCATCCACTACAAGACCATGGTGCTTACCTACGGAACAGCAAGAGGAACTGCCCCTCCCGACCTTCAGGCTATGCTGGCAGCACACAAGTAATCATCAATTCAGAGTGCAGCTGCACGCAACCCAATTGTAATGCCCGTGGTAAATTTGGGTTGACTTTGGATATCCCTATGAGGCTAGTTAGGGACAATCGGTAAATTACATAGGACAATATCTTCAAATTCCAAAAGCTTAAAAACCTTAAATCAACTATAAATTGTAGAAATTCATATACAAATATTGAAAGCATTTAATGCATTTATTGTCTCATTTACATTGTGTAATTTATTGATGGTCCCTCACTAGCCAAGGAGATAGGATATCCAAAGTCAGAGTCAGGTCGCACACCAACCGGCTGAAGCTAATCGGTGAAATAATTTGGTTAACACTTCCCACCTGCGAACACACACACGAGACTGTCACGATCGTTGATGAACGGGTCAGACCAAGGCGCAGCGTGATATGCATACATGTTTATTTGAACCGAATAAACAATGACAAAACAACAAACGAAACGTGAAGTCCAAGGTACACAAACAACATACCTCACACGGAACAAGATCCCACAACCCACTAGTGCCAATGGGCTGCCTAAGTATGGTCCCCAATCAGAGACAACGAGCGACAGCTGCCTCTGATTGGGAACCACACCGGCCAACATAGATCTAGACGTACTAGATCTAAACCTAGAAAATACAACATAGAACATCACAACATAGAAAGTCACACCCTGACTCAACAAATAAGAGTCCCCAGAGTCAGGGCGTGACAGAGACACCCACATCAAACCATAACTCGAAACGAGCTTACGTTTGAAATCACTCATGGCCACTAGCATTTCTTAATTAAACAAATCTAAAACAAGGCCAAATCAGGAAGTGCAGTCGCCCTTTAAAACGAACTAATGACATGTTGCACGTCTACCTTGCTCCCTTTCAGATGAGCCAAGGAGCACTTAGAACAGCAGCAGCCAGGGCAAAGGGTAGGTAAGAGGATGATTTAGGTGACCCAGAAACAGGCCCAAAACAAGTTAAGCTACCCCAGTAGCTCCTTGACCGTTTTGGATTGAAAAACTAAAGAGAGACACCAGACAAGACAGAGAGACAGCAACATAATAATAGGATATGATGGAGAGAGACACCAGACAAGACAGAGAGACAGCAACAGAAGAGTAGGATAGGATGGAGAGAGACACCAGACAAGACACAGACACAGCAACAGAAGAATAGGATATGATGGAGAGAGACACCAGACAAGACACAGAGACAGCAACAGAAGAATATGATATGATGGAGAGAGACACCAGACAAGACACAGAGACAGCAACAGAGGTGCGGACTCCGACCGCACAACCTTAACTTAACAGGGTAGGGGCCGGGTGGGCATTCCGCCTTGGAGGCGGATCCGGCTCCGGGCGTGACCACTACCTATTCTTCGCCTCCCTGTTGCGCCCCTGGTCTGGACTGGACCTTGGCGCGCTGCTTCCCCTCTCCTTCCTCCCACTATACTCCAAGGTCTGTCTGGACCCTGGTGTGGGAGACCCCGAACCTGGAGAGGGGCTGACGTCTGGGTCTGGACTGGAGCCGCTGACCGGTGCTGGACCGGGCACCGGTGGAGCGGACTACTCAGGCTCCGGACTGGAGCCGCTGACCGGATCTGGACTGGACCCCGGTGGAGCGGACTGCTCTGGCTCCGGAGTGGAGCCGCTGACCGGAGCTGGACTGGACCCCGGTGGAGTGGACTGCTCTGGCTCTGGAGTGGAGCCGCTGACCGGAGCTGGACTGGACCCCGGTGGTGTGGACTGCTCTGGCTCCGGAGTGGAGCAGCTGACCGGAGCTGGCTCAGGCACCGGTGGAGCGGACTGCTCTGGCTCTGGAGTGGAGCAGCTGACCGGAGCTGGATCAGGCACCGGTGGAGCGGACTGCTTTGGCTCTGGACTGGAGCAGCTTACCGGAGCTGGATCAGGCACTGGTAGAGCAGACTGCTCTGACTCCGGACTGGAGCTGCTGACTGGTGCCGGACCAGGCACCGGTGGAACGGGCACGGGTCGTGCCGGACTGGACACACTCACCACTGGTCTGGTGAGAGGAGCAGGCACGGGCCGAACCGGACTAGGAACATGCACCACTGGCTTGGTGCGAGGGGCAGGAACAGGACGGGCCGGGCTGGTGACGCGCACCACTGGCTTGGTGCGAGGGACAGGAACAGGCCGGGCCGGGCTGGCGACGCGCACCACTGGCTTGGTGCGAGGGACAGGAACAGGCCGGGCCGGGCTGGCGACGCGCACCACTGGCTTGGTGCGAGGGACAGGAACAGGCCGGACCGGGCTGGCGACGCGCACCACTGGCTTGGTGCGAGGGACAGGAACAGGCCGGACCGGCCTGGTGACGCGCACCACTGGCTTGGTGCGAGGAGCAGGAACGGGCCGGACCGGACTGCGAAGGCGGACTGGAGGTCTGGAGCGGAGAGCTGGCACAACCCGTCCTGGCTGGCTACCCACTTTCGCACTACACGTGCGGGGCGCTGGCACAGGACGCACTGGGCTGTGCACGCGTACTGGCGATACAGTACGTAGAACCGGCGCAGAATATGCGGGACCGAGGAGGCGTACTGGAGACCAGGAGCGTTGAGCCGGCACACCCCGTCCTGGCTGGATGCCCATCTTCGCACGGCACGTGCGTGGTGCTAGCACAGGACATACAGGGCTGTGCCGGCACACTGGCGACACAGTACGTAGCTCCGCATAACATGGAGCCTGCCCAGTCACACGCCTCCTCGCATGAGTATGGGGAGTTGGCTCTGCTCTAACACTAGGCTCCGCCAACCAACCTTTTAGCCCCGCCCAAAAAAAATATTGGGGCTGTCTCTCAGGCTTCTTTCTCGGACGGCGCCTTCTGCGTTGCCGCTGCTCCTCTCTATACCTCGCCTACACTGTCTCCTCCCAAGGATGGCGATCCATCCCGGCCTGAATCTCCTCCCATGTCCAGGAACCCTTTCCTTCCAGGATCTCCTCCCATGTCCAGGCTGTCTGCTCCTGGACACGCTGCTTGGTCCTCGTTTGGTGGGATCTTCTGTCACGATCGTTGATGAATGGGTCAGACCAAGGCGCAGCGTGATATGCATACATGTTTATTTGAACCGAATAAACAATGACAAAACAACAAACGAAACGTGAAGTCCAAGGTACACAAACAACATACCTCACACGGAACAAGATCCCACAACCCACTAGTGCCAATAGGCTGCCTAAGTATGGTCCCCAATCAGAGACAACGAGCGACAGCTGCCTCTGATTGGGAACCACACCGGCCAACATAGATCTAGACGTACTAGATCTAAACCTAGAAAATACAACATAGAACATCACAACATAGAAAGTCACACCCTGACTCAACAAATAAGAGTCCCCAGAGTCAGGGCGTGACAGAGACACCCACATCAAACCATAACTCGAAACGAGCTTACGTTTGAAATCACTCATGGCCACTAGCATTTCTTAATTAAACAAATCTAAAACAAGGCCAAATCAGGAAGTGCAGTCGCCCTTTAAAACGAACTAATGACATGTTGCACGTCTACCTTGCTCCCTTTCAGATGAGCCAAGGAGCACTTAGAACAGCAGCAGCCAGGGCAAAGGGTAGGTAAGAGGATGATTTAGGTGACCCAGAAACAGGCCCAAAACAAGTTAAGCTACCCCAGTAGCTCCTTGACCGTTTTGGATTGAAAAACTAAAGAGAGACACCAGACAAGACAGAGAGACAGCAACATAATAATAGGATATGATGGAGAGAGACACCAGACAAGACAGAGAGACAGCAACAGAAGAGTAGGATAGGATGGAGAGAGACACCAGACAAGACACAGACACAGCAACAGAAGAATAGGATATGATGGAGAGAGACACCAGACAAGACACAGAGACAGCAACAGAAGAATATGATATGATGGAGAGAGACACCAGACAAGACACAGAGACAGCAACAGAATAATAGGATATGATGCAGAGAGACACAAGACAAGACACAGAGACAGCAACAGAAGAATAGGATATGATGGAGAGAGACACCAGACAAGACACAGAGACAGCAACAGAAGTGTAGGATATGATGGAGAGAGACACCAGACAAGACACAGAGACAGCAACAGAAGAATATGATATGATGGAGAGAGACACCAGACAAGACACAGAGACAGCAACAGAATAATAGGATATGTTGGAGAGAGACACCAGACAAGACACAGAGACAGCAACAGAAGAATAGGATAGGATGGAGAGAGAGAGACACCAGACAAGACACAGAGACAGCAACAGATAATACTAAGAGACAGCAACAGATAATACTAAGATCAACAGATTGTATGGGACACCTTTAAATGTGCCTTTAGAGGCTATGCAATTCAGTACTCATCTCAAAAACAAAAGCAATTTAGGTCAAAATAGTTTATACTAACAAATGAAATAGAAAGTCTAACAGAACAGATAGATGGCAATAAAAACTGTAACATAGAGGCTCAGAATAAATTAGAGGAAAAACAAAAAGAAATGGAGAAACTTATTCAAGAAAGGTCAAGTGTAATATATTATAAAAATAAAACAAACTGGATGGAATATGAGGAAAAATGCACAAAATTATTTTTTAATCTTCAACATAGGAATGCTACCAAAAATAATTTAATGAAACTGGTTACAATTGACGGTCATCCATGATTCACCAAATGATATTTTGAAGGAGGAAACAAAGTACTTTAAGCATATGTTTTCGTTTCAGTCGCCTCCATCTCCTCTAACTGAAGCTAATTGTAGAGATGTTTTTCTATTGATAATGTAAAATTAACAGCCATACAGAAAGACTCATGTGAAGGTGAAATTACAGAGGAGGAACTTCTGGATGCAATTAAAGACTTTAAGTCCGGGAAAACTCCAGGGTTGGATGGCATACCAGTCGAGGTATACCAAACCTTTTTGATATACTAAGAGGACCGTTATTAGCATGTTTTAACCACTCCTATGTAAATGGTAGATTATCTGACACTCAAGAGAAGGTCTGATCTCATTATTACTGAAACAGGATACAAGTGGAAAATATAAAGATCCAGTCCATGAAAAAAATTGGAGGCCCCTTACACTTCAGTGTTGTGATGCAAGAATTCTAGCAAAATGTATAGCGCATAGAATTAAAAAGGTATTGTTGGATATTATTCATTCTAATCAGACAGGTTTTTTACATGGAAGATATATTGGAGATAATATAAGGCAAGTATTGGAAACAATAGAACATTTTGGAAAATCTGGGATACCAGGCCTGCTATTCATAGCAGACTTCGAAAAGGCATTTGATAAAGTACGACTGGGGTTTATATATAAATGCCTGGAGCATTTCAATTTTGGAGAATCTCTTATGAAATGGGTCAAAATCATGTATAGTAACCCTAGGTGTAAAATAGTAAATAATGGCAATTTCTCCGAAAGTTTTAAACTGTCAAGAGGAGTGAAACAAGGTTGTCCAGTATCGGCATATCTATTTATTGTGGCCATCGAGATGTTAGCTATTAAAATCAGATCCAACAATAATATCAGAGGATTAGAAATCCAGGGCTTAAAAACAAAGGTGTCATTGTACGCTGATGATTCATGTTTTCTTTTAAATCCACAACTAGAATCCCTCCACAGCCTCATAGAGGATCTAGATACATTTTCTAACCTCTCTGGATTACAACCAAATTATGACAAATGTACTGTCTTACGTATTGGATCATTAAAAAATAAAAATGTTACATTACAATGTAGTTTACCAATAAAATGGTCTGATGGTGATGTGGATATACTTGGAATACATATCCCAAAGGAAATAAATGATCTCACTTCAATAAATTATAATAGAAAGTTAGCAAAAATAGATAAGATCTTGCTACCATGGAAAGGTAAATACCTGTCAATTTGTGGAAAAATCACCCTGATTAACTCTTTAGTATTATTTTACCTATTTGCTTATGGTCTTGCCTACGCCTAGCTAACAGTTTTTTAAATTATATGAGAAAAAAATATTCCCTTTTATTTGGAACAGCAAGCCAGACAAAATTAAACGGGCCTATTTATATAATGAATATGAATTCGGAGGACAGAAATTATTAAATATTAAAGCATTAGACCTATCACTAAAAGCTTCAGTCATACAAAAGTTATACTTAAATCCGAACTGGTTCTCTAGCAAATTAGTAAGATTGTCTCACCCAATGTTCAAGAATGTCCTTTTTCCCTTTATTCAGATTACAACCACTCACTTTCAGCTATTTGAAAAGGAAATCTTCTCCCAAATATCACTATTTCTAAAACAAGCATAGAAAGTTGGTTGCAATTTCAATTTAATCCTCCAGAAACGACAGAACAAATAAAGCAACACATATTGTGGTTAAACTCAAATATACTAATTGACAAAAAAACTTTTTTTTTTAAACAAAATTTATAAAAAAAGGTATAATCTTCGTAAATGATATCATTGGTAGGACTGGCGGAGTTATGTCGCACATGCAGCTAACAAAAACATATGGAAATGTCTGCTCTACCCAAAATTACAACCAAATAATTGCAGCCTTACCGCAAAAATGGAAGAGGAAAGTGGAAGGGGGAGAAAGTAAGGAACTTGTCTGTCGGCCTTGCATTAAAGAACATAATTGGTTAAGGAAAACTGTGATAAATAAAAAAGTATATCAGTTTCATTTAAGGACCAAAGGATTGACAGCCGTCCCATATAGATTGCAAAATAGTTGGGAAGAGATTTTTGACGTACCGATCCCATGGCATAGTGTTTATGAACTGATACGCAAAATGACACCGGATTCAAAAATTAGAATCTTTCAATTGAAATTATTATATACATTCTTGCTACCAATATAATGTTATTTATATGGGGGATACAATCTTCCCAGCTCTGCAGATTTTGCTGCGAAGAGACAGAATCATTAGATCATTTGTTTTGGTACTGTCCATTTGTAGCTTGTTTTTGGACACAGGTCCAGGAATGGCTAAAGGATTGCAATATTTACCTGGAGCTAACCTTGCAGATAGCATTACTGGGTGATCTGAAAAGTCATAGTCAATCGATCAATAATATAATAATACTTTTAGCAAAAATGTTTATTTTTAATTCAGAATCTGTAGAAACAATGAGAATAGAAAGGTTCAGAATTTTTGTAAAACATCACAGTACAGTTGAAATATATATGGCAAATAGAAATCCTATATGGATGGTGTTAAGAGATAGATGGGAGGTGTTGAATGGAGCTGAAGGATGGGACTAATAACAACTAGCAACAAAATAATAACAAGATAACTAATAATGTAAGCATACTGTGTCCATAATAAGTATGTAGGTTGTATGTTTGGAGCTTTTGGGAAAGAGCACAGTAAGAAAGATATGGCATATAGAAGCAAACCGGATGGACATCATGAAAATGATCGGAGAGGTTGAGAGTAGAAGATGTTCAGGAGAAAAAAAAATTATTGTAAAATTGACTGTGTCCATAAAATTTAGATAGTAAGTATAAGCTGGAAGTAGAGGCCTAAGCATTGTTGTTCACTAGTTTACCCCAAGTAGGGAAAGGGTGGTGGGGTTGGAATGTAATAAAGGGGAATATATAAAAAACATGGAGGATTGGAAGTGATGCAGACAATTACATTGATGGAAGTTACAATCTATCTGCAATATTAAACTGATCTACCCCCCCAAAAAAAAATAAATAAATAAATAAATAAAATAAAGACAGCAACAGAAGAGGGTAGACAAGAGAGACAGCAACAGATAATTCTAAGAGACAGCAACAGATACTACTAAGAGCAACAGAAGAGGGCTGACAAGAGAGACAGCAACAGATAATACTAAGAGACAGCAACAGATAATACTAAGAGCAACAGAAGAGGGTAGACAAGAGAGACAGCAACAGATAATACTAAGACAGCAACAGAAGAGGGTACACAAAAGAGACAGCAACAGATAATACTAAGACAGCAACCGAAGAGGGTAGACAAGAGAGACAGCAACAGATAATACTAAGAGACAGCAACAGATAATACTAAGAGACAGCAACAGATACTACTAAGAGACAGCAACAGATAATACTAAGAGCAACAGAAGAGGGCTGACAAGAGAGACAGCAACAGATAATACTAAGAGACAGCAACAGATTATACTAAGAGACAGCAACAGATTATACTAAGAGACAGCAACAGATTATGCTAAAATCAACAGAAGAGGGTAGACAAGAGAGACAGCAACAGAGGGTAGACAAGAGAGACAGCAACAGCTGACACAGAGAAGGGGATGGAGAGAGGTAGAGGAGGGGTGAGCACAGTAGACTGTATCACTCAAAGCTTACTGTGGTGTCTCTGAGTGAGTGAGTGAGTGAGTGAGTGAGTGAGTGAGTGAGTGAGTGAGTGAGTGTGAGAGTGAGAGAGAGAGTGTGTGTTTGGGTACTGTGGGATCCTTTAATCAGTTTCGTCAAAGAATCCTCCATTTGCAGCAATTATAGCCTTGCAGACTTTTGGCATTCTAGTTGTCAATTTGTTGAGGTAATCTGAAGAGATTTCACCCCATGCTTCCTGAAGCACCTCCCACAAGTTGGATTGGCTTGATGGGCACTTCTTACGTACCATATGGTCAAGCTGCTCCCACAACAGCTCAATAGGGTTGAGATCCGGTGACTGTGCTGGCCACTCCATTATAGACAGAATATCAGCTGACTGTTTCTACCCTAAATAGTTCTTGCATAGTTTGGAGCTGTGCTTTGGGTCATTGTCCTGTTGTAGGAGGAATTTGGCTCCAATCAAGCGCCGTCCACAGGGTATGGCATGGCGTTGCAAAATGGAGGGATAGCCTTCCTTCTTCAAGATCCCTTTTACCCTGTACAAATCTCCCACTTTACCACCACCAAAGCACCCCCAGACCATCACATTGCATCCACCATGCTTGACAGATGGCATCAAGCACTCCGCCAGCATCTTTTCATTTGGTCTGCGTCTCACAAATGTTCCTCTTTGTGATCCGAAAACCTCAAACTTCGATTCATCTGTCCATAACACTTTTTTCCAATCTTCCTCTGTCCAGTGTCTGTGTTCTTTTGCCCATCTTAATCTTTTATTTTTATTGGCCAGTCTGAGATATGGCTTTTTCTTTGCAACTCTGCATAGAAGGTCAGCATCCCGGAGTGGCCTCTTCACTGTTGACGTTGTGACTGGTGTTTTGTGGGTACTATTTAGTTGAGCACCTGTGATGCGTCTGTTACTCACACTAGACACTCTATTGTATTTGTCCTTTAATCAGCACAACAGTTTTCAGCTGTGCTAACATAATTGTAAAGGGTTTTCTAATGATCAATTAGCCTTTTAAAATGATTAGCTTGGAATAGCAAACACAACGTGCCATTGGAACACAGGACTGATGGTTGCTGATAACGGGCCTCTGTACGCCTATGTAGATATTCCATTAAAAATCAGCCGTTTCCAGCTACAATAGCCATTTACAACATTAACAATGTCTACACTGTATTTCTGATCAATTTTATGTTATTTTAATGGACAAAATAATTGCTTTTCTTTCGAAAACAAGGACATTTCTTAGTGACCCCAAACTTTTGTTACAGAGTAGAGAGTGTTCCAGATTAGAGAGACCCACAGTACTAACTGTATTCGAATACTGGCAGTGTCTGCTGTGGCAGGTGGGAAGGTGATATTACTTTTTTTTTTGCAGGTGGAGGATGCACCCGGACCCCCTTACTGGCTTTGGGCTATGCCCCAAATGTCTTCAATCCCTAAAAAAGCCCCGGGTGTGAAAAATATATTTTGATATGTTGGCAACAGCCATCTTCAACCCACACTTTCATATGAATCTACAATCGATTATTATTTCCAAAATAATGTACAGGATTGATCAGAATTGGCCTATGTTGGTGACATGACTTCTTCTTCCTTTATGGATTAGGAGTACAGTGCTTTGTGTGATGTACTGAGTGGTGTGCGGGATAAATTGCTTCCGTGTACATTTCCTGTAAATTTGTAAGCAATAAATGTCGTCTTTTTGCTCCAGTAAGGGAACGTTCGATGTAGATTGTCCCACTACTCGACCCGTTGGTTTGTTTCCGGAAGTTCCATTGTTTTTGTGGACAGTTTTTGTGTTGACTTGCTTGCAAAGTAAGTACGGAGCCAACTACCATAGCCTTGCTTTCTCTCACCGAGCCAACTACCATAGCCTTGCTTTCTCTCAATACCTCTGGTATTTATATTTATTCGAATACTCTCATATACAGTAAATGCTATATCTTATATCGCGAAATGATAAAAAAATGCATTAGGTAGAGACCACAACTTCCAACAGAAGTACTGTCAGTATCTAGCCTGCTAACACAGACAAAAGTGGTTTAGTTACCAGTATCTTTGCTGCTAACGTTAGCTAGCTAGCTTTCTATCCTTTTGATAGACTGGATCGTAACACTGACCCACCTGAACAAAAGTAGCTAAACGTTACGATCTCTTAACTAGCTACTCGTAGACAGTTTGCCATGATGTCCGCAACCATCATAACTTTCCAGTCTCAGCTCTCCGGAGTCATGGAGACGGTCCTTAAGTCAGCCATGTACGAGATCACCAGGCTGGTGGAGGACAGTTTCCTGGAGGAGGTGTCCCGGAGCCGGGAGCAGATCGAGTCGCTGAAGAAGCGGCTGCAGTGGTCAGAGAACAGACTCCGGGAGAGGGACAGAGAGGGAGGCCAGAGGGGGAAGTGTGCGGACTTTGGGAGCGCTGGCGAGGAAGGTGAAGAGAGAAGCTCTGGAACTTCACAGACTGGTGAGGAGAGAGACATCTAAAGACAAATATATATATATACAGTTGAAGTCGGAAGTTTACATACACCTTAGCCAAATACATTTCAACTCCGTTTTTTACAATTCCTGACATTTAATCCTAGTAAAAATTCCCTGTCTTAGGTCAGTTAGGATCACCACTTTATTTTAAGAATGTGAAATGTCAGAATAATAGTAGAGAGAATTATTTATTTCAGCTTTTATTTCTTTCATCACATTCCCAGTGGGTCAGAAGTTTACATACAGTCAATTAGTATTTGGTAGCATTGCCTTTAAATTGTTTAACTTGGGTCAAACGTTTCGGGTAGCCTTCCACAAGCTTCCCACAATAAGTTGGGTGAATTTTGGCCCATTCCTCTTGACAGAGCTGGTGTAGCTGAGTCAGGTTTGTAGACCTCTTTGATCGCACACGCTTTTTCAGTTATGCCAACAAATGTTCTATAGGTTTGAGGTCAGGGCTTTGTGATGGCCACTCCAATACCTTGACTTTGTTGTCCTTAAACCATTTTGCCACAACTTTGGAAGTATGCTTGGGGTCATTGTCCATTTGGAAGACCCATTTGCGACCAAGCTTTAACTTCCTGACTGATGTCTTGAGATGTTGCTTCAATAATTTTCCTTCCTCATGACGCCATCTATTTTGTGAAGTGCACCAGTCCCTCCTGCAGTAAAGCACCCCCACAGCATGATAATAATAATAATAATAATAATAATAATAATAATAATAATAATAATATAATATGCCATTTAGCAGACGCTTTTATCCAAAGCGACTTACAGTAATGCGTGCATACATAATTTTTTGTGTATGGGTGGTCCCGGGGATCGAACCCACTACTTTGGTGTTACAAGCGCCGTGCTCTACCAGCTGAGCAGAGGACCACCATGATGCTGCCACCCCCGTGCTTCATGGTTGGGATGGTGTTCTTCAGCTTGCAAGCGTCCCCCTTTTTCCTCCAAACATAACGATGGTCATTATGGCCAAACAGTTTTATTTTTGTTTCATCAGACCAGAGGACATTTCTCCAAAAAGTACGATCTTTGTCCCTATGTGCAGTTGCAAACCGTAGTATGGCTTTTTTATGGCGGTTTTGGAGCAGTGGCTTCTTCCTTGCTGAGCGGCCTTTTAGGTTATGTCGATATAGGACTCGTTTTACTGTGGATATAGATACATTTGTACCTGTTTCCTCCAGCATCTTCACAAGGTCCTTTGCTGTTGTTCTGGGATTGATTTGCACTTTGCACCAAAGTACGTTCATCTCTAGGAGACAGAACGCGTCTCCTTCCTGAGTGGTATGACGGCTGCGTGGTCCCATGGTGTTTATACTTGCGTACTATTGTTTATACAGATGAATGTGGTACCTTCAGGCATTTGGAAATTGCTCCCAAGGATGAACCAGACTTGTGTAGGTCAACAATTTTTTTGGGCTGATTTCTTTTGATTTTCCCATGATGTCAAGCAAAGAGGCACTGAGTTTGAAGGTAGGCCTTGAAATACATCCACAGGTACACCTCCAATTGACTTAAATTATGTCAATTAGCCTATCAGAAGCTTCTAAAGCCATTACATCATTTTCTGGAATTTTCCAAGCTGTTTAAAGACACAGTCAACTTAGTGTATGTAAACTTCTGACCCACTGGAATTGTGATACAGTGAATTATAAGTGAAATAATCTGTCTGTAAATAGTTGTTGGAAAAATTACTTGTGTCATGCAAAAAGTAAATGTCCTAACCGACTTGCCAAAACTATAGTTTATTAACAAGACATTTGTGGAGTGGTTGAAAAACTTGTTTTAATGACTCCAACCTAAGTGTATGTAAATGTCTGACTTCAACTGTACACTACCAGTCAAAAGTTTGGACACACCTACTCATTCCAGGGTTTTTCTTCATTTGTACTATTTTCTACATTGTAGAATAATAGTGAAGACATCAAAACTATGAAATAACACTTATGGAATCATGTAGTAACCAAACAAGTGTTAAACAAATGAAAATATATTTTATATTTGAGATTCTTCAAAGTAGCCACCCTTTGCCTTGATGACAGCTTTGCACACTTGGCATTCTCTCAACCAGTTTCATGAGGTAGTCACCTGGAATGCATTTCAATTAACAGGTGTGCCTTGTTAATTTGTGGAATTTCTTTCCTTAATGCGTTTGAGCCAATCAGTTGTGTTGTGACAAGGTAGGGGTGTATACAGAAGATAGCCCTATTTGGTAAATGACCAAGTCCATATTATGGAGAGAATATTATGGAGAGAACAGCTCAAATAAGCAAAGAGAAACGACGGTCCATCATTACTTTAAGACTTGAAGGTCAGTCAATACGGAACATTTCAAGAACTTTGAAAGTTTCTTCAAGTGCAGTCGCAAAAACCATCAAGAGCTATGATGAAACTGGCTCTCATGAGGACCGCCACAGGAAAGTAAGACCCAGAGTTTCCTCTGCTGCAGAAGATAAGTTCATTAGAGTTAACTGCACCTCAGATTGCAGCCCAAATAAATGCTTCACAGAGTTCAAGTAACAGACATCTCAACATCAACTGTTCAGAAGAGACTGTGTGAATCAGGCCTTCATGGTCGAATTGCTGAAAAGAAACCACTACTAAAGGACACCAATAATAAGAAGAGACTTGCTTGGGCCAAGAAACACGAGCAATGGACATTAGACCGGTAGAAATCTGTCCTTTAGTCTGATGAGTCCAAATTTCAGATTTTTGGGTCCAACCGCCGTGTCTTTATGAGATGCAGAGTAGGTGAACGGATGATCTCCCACCGTGAAGCATGGAGGAGGAGGTGTGATGGTGTGGGGGTGCTTTGCTGGTGACACTGTCAGTGATTTATCTAGAATTCAAGGCACACTTAACCAGCATGGCTACCACAGCATTCTGCAGCGATATGCCATCCCATCTGGTTTGCGCTTAGTGGAACTATCATTTGTTTTTCAACAGGACAATGACCCAGAACACACCTCCAGGCTGTGTAAGGGCTATTTGACCAAGAAGGAGAGTGATGGAGTGCTGCATCAGATGACCTGGCCTCCACAATCACCCGACCTCAACCCAGTTGAGATGGTTTGGGATAAGTTGGCCAACAAGTGCTCATCATATGTGGGAACTCCTTCAAGACTGTTGGAAAAGCATTCCTAATGAAGCTGGTTGAGAGAATCCCAAGAGTGTGCAAAGCTGTCATCAAGGCAAAGGGTGGCTACTTTGAAAAATATAAAATATATTTTGATTTGTTTAACACTTTCTTTGGTTACTACATGTTATTTTATAGTTTTGATGTTTTCACTATTATCCTACAATGTAGAAAATAGTAAAAATGAAGAAAAAACCTTGAATGAGTAGGCGTGTCCAAACTTTTGACTGGTACTGTATACATGGAGGAATCACTCTGAAGTGCGGCTGCTGTAATGTGTACCTTTCATACTGGTGATCACTGATCAGACAGTAGTGGTTTAAGAAAAGAGTTGAAGTCATGGTGGCATCTTATTAAGATGTTTTCTTTCCTTCATCTGAGTCGAGACTCCATCATCCACAATGTTACTTTAGCCTTTCCTTTTACTCCAAATATAATGTTCTCTTTGTTTACCTGTGGCCAGGTGCAGAGAGGGGGTGTGGCCTGAAGCAGGAGAAGGTACCAGGGGAGGAGTGGAGCAGCTGTGGGGGCGTGGCCGGGGAAACAACCTCACATGATCTGGAGGAGGCAGAGGCCACCAGCACTAGGAGAACCTCTGAGGTAGGAGCCTGACTAAACACCAGTATTACAGAACCTTCAGATATAACTATATTGTACAGAACAGATTAGAACTGATTGTCTGTCAGGAAGAATAGGGGACAGTCATGTCCGCTCTATTCATTCACTGTCAGTTTATCCATCATTTAGTCAGAATCGACTCATTAATTTGCTCTGGCAGTCCACAGAGGTCGGAGGTCAGAAGCTGGATAGCCTGCTGAAAGAGGAGGCTCTCCACAACACTGAGCTACAGGAGAGATGGGAGTTCTGCCTGGATGGTGAGTTGAGGAGTTTACAACAAACATAACACCGACAATAGCCTACCTTTATGATGATAAGAAGAGTAACTTATAGTATGCTGTGTGATTTCAAATGTATTCATTATTACACATGGCAAGTCATCTGGAAACTGTAAGTACACATTTAGCTTTACAGTTACAGTTTCTACTATTTTCAATGCCTTAAATCATGTGTCAGACTTGTTCCTCAGAGTGTCGAGTGTCTGTGGGTTTCGCTCCTTCCTTGTACTTGATTGATGAATTAATGTCAATAATTAGTAAGGATCTCCCCTCACCTAGTTGTCTAGGTCTTAATTGAAAGGAAAAAACAAAAACCAGCAGACACTAGGCCCTCTATGGAATGAGTTTGACACCCCTGCCTTAAACATTAATGCCTCATGTTCTTCAGAGGCCAACGGTTCGGACGTCTCTGGGCCCAGTAAGAGTTTCAGTGAGCAGGAGCTGCAGCAGTGCCAGGATGACTGGGGATCCGGTCTAGACCAGGGGCCTGAACCACCGGGCCCAGAGGGAGACCCAGGGGACCCCACTGACCCTCTCTACCGCCCTCGTTACAGCATGGAGGAACTGGGGGGCGGCTTTGAGAAGTCTGGTTACGGCAGTGATGGTGGTGGTGGAGGCCATCGTCTAGACTTGGAAGGGCTGGATAGTCTTCCTGGTTCCTCGTCTCGTCTGGGGGCGCTGAGCTACGGAGCTGTGGGTCACTACCAGGTGAACCTGGGGGGGTCTGAGGGGGGAGACCATCACCATCGCTCCCACATGACTGGCCCCCATCAGAGCATGAGGGAGCGGATGGGGTCGCTAACGAGGTCCCCCCACCAGGAGGTGCGAGACCTGAACTGCCTGTTGATCAACGAGGAGGGGTACCTGCAGGACTCCAGTGTCTTGCACCCCGAACATGGTGTGCCGGACTTGGGTAACAGAGCCGGCCACAGGGGTCTAACCTCCATCCACTCTGGAAGCTCAGCCCACAACAACACAGAGAGCCTGTATGGTGCCGCTGATGACTTTGGACACTCTCTAAACCTCAGAGATCGTTCACAAGACAAGGTAACAGGAAGAGTGGGAGGAGGGGGGAGATGTCACGCCTGCAATCAGTGCACCATGACCTTCCCAGACTCTGGCTCCCTCAAGGCCCACAAGCAAACACACAAAACAGAGAGAGGGTCGAGTACAGGGTCTGGGTCTGGGCCTCCGTACTCCTGCACCCAGTGTGGTAAAACCTTCACCCAGGCCTGCAACCTCAAGGTCCACCAGCGAGTCCACCAGGCCGAGGGACTCCACCTCTGCAGCCACTGCTGCAAGGGCTTCACCTCCTTCTCCGACCTGAAGAGGCACAAGTGCAGCCAGACGACAGACAAGCCCTACTGCTGCTCCATCTGTGGGAACAAGTTCAGTCGGCTCTGGAACCTCAAGCTGCATCAGCGCATTCACACGCAGGAGAAACCCCACCGCTGCACTATGTGTGACAAGAGCTTCACGCGGGTGGACATTTTGAAGGTACACCTGCGCATCCACACTGGGGAGAGACCGTACTGCTGTGCTGTGTGTGGACTCAACTTCAAAAGACTGGTCCATCTGAAGTCACACCAGCACAAACACAGGCCGGATTTCCAGGCCTGAGCGGTGGTCTAGAACAGTGGTTTCCAAACTGTGGGGCGTGGGGTCCCCCCCCCCCCCAAAAAAAAAATAAGTATACAGTGAGCTCCATAATTCACTGGACAGTGACCATTCTTTTGTTATTTTGGTTCTGTACTCTAGCACTTTGAGTTTGAAAGGATACAATGACAATGAGGGTGAAGTGCAGACTGTCAGCTTTAATTTGAGGGTATTTTCATACATATCGGATGAACCGTTTACGAATTATAGAAGCTTTTGTACATGGTCCCCCCCATTTTCGGGCATCAAAAATCATTGGACAGTTTAACATAATGTAGAATAAAGTAATCATTGTTAATATTTGGTCGCATATCCTTTGCATGCAATGACTGCTTGAAGTCTGCGATGCATCGCCATCACCAGACGCTGGGTATCTTCCCTGGTGATGCTCTGCCAGGCCTGTACTGCAGCCATCTTCAGTTCCTGCTTGTTTCGGGGACTTATTGCCTTAAGTCTCCTCTTCAGCATGTAAAATGCATGTTCAATTGGATTCAGATCTGGTGATTGACTCGGCCAGTCAAGGTTTTTCCACTTTTTGGCCATCAAAAACCCCCTTTGTTGCTCTAGCAGTATGTTTAGGGTCATTGTCTTGTTGCGTGATTAAGTGCCGTCCAATGAGTTTGGAGGCATTTGGTTTTATCTGAGCAGATAAAATATTTCTGTAGACTTCAGAATTCATTGTTCTACTTCTGTCTGCAGTCACATCATCGATGAAGACAAGTGAGCCTGTTCCACTGGCAGCCATACAGGCCCAAGCCATAACACCCCCTCCACCATGTTTCATGGATGAGGTGGTATGCTTTGGATCATGGGCATTTCTTTTTTTCTCCACACTTTTGTCTTTCCATCACTCTGGTACATGTTAATCTTTGTCTCATCTGTCCACAATATTTTTTTCCAGAACTCTTGGGGTTCTTTTAGGTGCTTTTTAGCAAACTGTAATCTTGCCTTTCTGTTCTTCAGGCTTATCAGTGGTTTGCATCTTGTAGTGTACCCTCTGTAGTCCTGCTGGTGTAGTCTTCTGCGTATGGTAGACTTTGACACATCTACACCTGCATCCAGGAGAGTGTTTTTGATCTGTTGGGCTGTTATCAGGGGTTTTTTCTTCACCATAGAGAGTATTCTCCGGTCATCCACTACAGTGGTCTTCCTCTGTCTACCGGGTCTTTTGACATAATTGAGTTCACCGGTTGTTTTTTTCTTGTTAATGATGAACAAAACTGTTGACTTGGGCATGGCCAGGGTTTTTGCAATGTTCCTGAATGATTGATTTTCATTTCTGAGCCTTATGACGGCCAACTTCATTTGCATCGACACTGCTGTCTTCCTCATGTTGTCACACCCCAATAACAACCTCCAAAGGCAATAGCAACGTCTAGAATCATTACTATTCATCAACAGCTCTCCTGCATTCACTAACGACACAAATGAATACACCTGCCTAACGACACACATCTGTGAAGCCAATTTAACAAATACTTGTAGTACCTTAAAATGGGGGGACCATGTACAAAAGGTGCTGTCATTTCTAAACGATTCATCCGATATGTATGAAAATACCCTCAAATTAAAGCTGACAGTCTGCACTTCACGCTCATTGTCATTGTATCCTTTCAAACTCAAAGTGCTAGAGTACAGAACCAAAATAACAAAACAATGGTCACTGTCCAATGAATTATGGAGCTCACTGTATATACAGTGGGGAGAACAAGTATTTGATACACTACCGATTTTGCAGGTTTTCCTACTTACAAAGCATGTAGAGGTCTGTAATTTTTATCATAGGTACACTTAAACTGTGAGAGACGGAATCTAAAAAAAAAATCCAGAAAATCACATTGTATGATTTTTAAGTAATTTATTTGCATTTTATTGCATGACATAAGTATTTGATCACCTACCAACCAGTAAGAATTCCGGCTCTCACAGACCTGTTAGTTTTTCTTTAAGAAGCCCTCCTGTTCTCCACTCATTACCTGTATTAACTGCACCTGTTTGAACTCGTTACCTGTATAAAAGACACCTGTCCACACACTCAATCAAACAGACTCCAACCTCTACACAATGGCCAAGACCAGAGAGCTGTGTAAGGACATCAGGGATAAAATTGTAGACCTGCACAAGGCTGGGATGGGCTACAGGACAATAGGCAAGCAGCTTGGTGAGAAGGCAACAACTGTTGGCGCAATTATTAGAAAATGGAAGAAGTTCAAGATGACGGTCAATCACCCTCGGTCTGGGGCTCCATGCAAGATCTCACCTCGTGGGGCATCAATGATCATGAGGAAGGTGAGGGATCAGCCCAGAACTACACGGCAGGACCTGGTCAATGACCTGAAGAGAGCTGGGACCACAGTCTCAAAGAAAACCATTAGTAACACACTACGCCGTCATGGATTAAAATCCTGCAGCGCACGCAAGGTCCCCCTGCTCAAGCCAGCGCATGTCCAGGCCCGTCTGAAGTTTGCCAATGACCATCTGGATGATCCAGAGGAGGAATGGGAGAAGGTCATGTGGTCTGATGAGACAAAAATATAGCTTTTTGGTCTAAACTCCACTCGCCGTGTTTGGAGGAAGAAGAAGGATGAGTACAACCCCAAGAACACCATCCCAACCGTGAAGCATGGAGGTGGAAACATCATTCTTTGGGGATGCTTTTCTGCAAAGGGGACAGGACGACTGCACCGTATTGAGGGGAGGATGGATGGGGCCATGTATCGCGAGATCTTGGCCAACAACCTCCTTCCCTCAGTAAGAGCATTGAAGATGGGTCGGGGCTGGGTCTTCAAGCATGACAACGACCCGAAACACACAGCTAGGGCAACTAAGGAGTGGCTCCGTAAGAAGCATCTCAAGGTCCTGGAGTGGCCTAGCCAGTCTCCAGACCTGAACCCAATATAAATTCTTGGAGGGAGCTGAAAGTCCGTATTGCCCAGCGACAGCCCCGAAACCTGAAGGATCTGGAGAAGGTCTGTATGGAGGAGTGGGCCAAAATCCCTGCTGCAGTGTGTGCAAACCTGGTCAAGATCTACAGGAAACGTATGATCTCTGTAATTGCAAACAAAGGTTTCTGTACCAAATATTAAGTTCTGCTTTTCTGATGTATCAAATACTTATGTCATGCAATAAAATGCAAATTAATTACTTAAAAATCATACAATGTGATTTTCTGGATTTTTGTTTTAGATTCCGTCTCTCACAGTTGAAGTGTACATATGGTAAAAATTACAGACCTCTACATGCTTTGTAAGTAGGAAAACCTGCAAAATCGGCAGTGTATCAAATACTTCTTCTCCCCACTGTATACTCAGTCCAGCTGTAAATGTACTCTTGAAAGTTGTAATAGTAGAATGCACAAGCTGCAATTTCTAAATTGGGTTGTGCATCATCAGTTCCTCTTGTCATGTTAGTCATTGCCTACCTTAGAGCTATTTATAACTTGTCCGAAATGTCCAGCTCAACTAGCCCATGTCAGCTAATGTTTATTTATTTTCATACTGAACAAAAATATAAACGCAACAATTTTACTGAGTTACAGTTCATATAAGAAAATCTGTTAATCTATAGATTTCACATGACTGGGCAGGGGCACAGCCATGGGTTGGCCTGGGAGGGCATAGGCCCACCCACTGGGGAGCCAGGCCCAGCCAAACATAATTAGTTTTTCCCCACAAAAGGGCTTTATTACAGACAGAAATACTCCTCAGTTTCAACAGCTGTCCGGGTGGCTGGTCTCCGACAACCCCGCAGGTGAAGAAGCCGGAGGTGGAAGTCCTTTGCTAGGTGCAATATGGGGCTGTGGTCAACATACTGCAAACGTTGGTATGATGTTACTTAGAACCTTCCTTTTTATTCTTCTGCAGTGACACCATAGTCTGAATATTGATATTGGTCATTCCTATGTTGAGGACGTTACCTTTATCACCGCCTCGGCTTATGGTAGAGAAATTAACATTCAATTCTCTGGCAACAGCTCTAGTGGACATTCCTGCAGTCAGCATGTCAATTGCACACTCCCTCAACTTGAGACATCTGTGGCATTGTGTGTGACAAAACGGCACATTTTAGAGTGGCCTTTTATTGTCCCCAACAGAAGGTGTACCTGTGTAATGATCATGCTGTTTAATCAGCTTCTTGATATGCCACACCTGTCAGGTGGATGGATTTACTTGGCAAAGGAGAAATGCTCACTAACAGGGATGTGTGTGTGTGTATATATATATATATATATACAGTGGGGAGAACAAGTATTTGATACACTACCGATTTTGCAGGTTTTCCTACTTACAAAGCATGTAGAGGTCTGTAATTTTTATCGTAGGTACACTTCAACTGTGAGTGACGGAATCTAAAACAAAAATCCAGAAAATCACATTGTATGATTTTTAAGTAATTAATTTGCATTTTATTGCATGCCATAAGTATTTGATCACCTAACAACCAGTAAGAATTCCGGCTCTCACAGACCTGTTAGTTTTTCTTTAAGAAGCCCTCCTTTTCTCCACTCATTACCTGTATTAACTGCACCTGTTTGAACTCATTACCTGTATAAAAGACCTGTCCACACACTCAATCTAACAGACTCCAACCTCTCCACAATGGCCAAGACCAGAGAGCTGTGTAAGGACATCAGGGATAAAATTGTAGACCTGCACAAGGCTGGGATGGGCTACAGGACAATAGGCAAGCAGCTTGGTGAGAAGGCAACAACTGTTGGCGCCATTATTAGAAAATGGAAGAAGTTCAAGATGACGGTCAATCACTCTCGGTCTAGGGCTCCATGCAAGATCTCACCTCGTGGGGCATCAATGATCATGAGGAAGGTGAGGGATCAGCCCAGAACTACACGGCAGGACCTGGTCAATCACCTGAAGAGAGCTGGGACCACAGTCTCAAAGAAAACCATTAGTAACACACTACGCCGTCATGGATTAAAATCCTGCAGCGCACGCAAGGTCCCCCTGCTCAAGCCAGCGCATGTCCAGGCCCGTCTGAAGTTTGCCAATGACCATCTGGATGATCCAGAGGAGGAATGGGAGAAGGTCATGTGGTCTGATGAGACACAAATATAGTTTTTTGGTCTAAACTCCACTCGCCGTGTTTGGAGAAAGAAGAAGGAAGAGTACAACCCCAAGAACACCATCCCAACCGTGAAGCATGGAGGTGGAAACATCATTCTTTGGGGATGCTTTTCTGCATAGGGGACAGGACGACTGCACCGTATTGAGGGGAGGATGGATGGGGCCATGTATCGCGAGATCTTGGCCAACAACCTCCTTCCCCCAGTAAGAGCATTGAAGATGGGTCGTGGCTGGGTCTTCCAGCATGACAACGACCCGAAACACACAGCCAGGGCAACTAAGGAGTGGCTCCATAAGAAGCATCTCAAGGTCCTGGAGTGGCCTAGCCAGTCTCCAGACCTGAACCCAATAGAAGATCTTTGGAGGGAGCTGAAAGTCCGTATTGCCCAGCCACAGCCCCGAAACCTGAAGGATCTGGAGAAAGTCTGTATGGAGGAGTGGGCCAAAATCCCTGCTGCAGTGTGTGCAAACCTGGTCAAGACCTACAGGAAACGTATGATCTCTGTAATTGCAAACAAAGGTTTCTGTACCAAATAGTAAGTTCTGCTTTTCTGATGTATCAAATACTTATGTCATGCAATAAAATGCAAATTAATTACTTAAAAATCATACAATGTGATTTTCTGGATTTTTGTTTTAGATTCCGTCTCTCACAGTTTGTGTACCTATGATAAAAATTACAGACCTCTACATGCTTTGTAAGTAGGAAAACCTGCAAAATCGGCAGTGTATCAAATACTTGTTCTCCCCACTGTATATATATATATATATATATATATATAATAATAATAATAAACAAATTTGTGTACAACATTTGAGAAAAATAAGCTTTTGGTGCGTATTGAACATTTCTGGTATCTTTTATTTCAGCTCATGAAACATGGGACCAACACTTTAAGTGTTGCATTTACATTTTTGTTCAGTATAGGTTATTTAGCCCATAGATATTGTAGAAAATGTTTTGTCACTCAAATATCACATGAATACACAGACATGGCTAAATGTATAGAATTGCAAGAAAATTTGCTTTAAAACAGCAAAATTTCCTTTGCACCCCATGACAAAATCTGTAGAATTGCAGGAAATAAGCATTAAACCTGCAAAACTCTCTCCACCAACAAGAGCGGTGTGAACAGTTAGTGTCAGGAACAGTGCTAGTGCCCAGAAATAGACCTGGTGCGCACCGCGGGGTGTTCCCCAATCCTGGAAGGGGGTCGCCAAGTGAAAATGTTTGGGAACCCCATGTCTCGATTTTTATTTGACATTGAGAACAATTTTTTTGTGAGCTATTGTTTATTAATAAGGACATTGGAAAGATGAACTGTTGGAACCCTAACCATGTGTTGAATAAAAATGTATGCCTTATAGTTTCCCAAACTGGGTCCTGCCCCCCCCCCACTAGCTACATTATCCACATTGATATGTTTGTAATTGTCAAAAATTGATTTGTTGTCATGTTTTGGTTGAAATGGTATAAGGTCAGTGGTGAAACGTAACAACTCGGCAAAAACAGAAATCTATTTCCCACTTGTAATTACGACTTAGAGGGTTGTTCAAGTAAAACTTCCCAGTCCAGCCCAGATTTTTACATACAAATAAAACAAAATAAAAACACATTTTTAAAGGAACTACTTAAAACCCACAGAACATAAAAAGTATGATGTGAGACGTGAACGCAGTACACCTACATTTAAACTTGTTTTTAGGCTTCTAATTTTCCTAATAAATAGAATGAATAACAAATGACAACCAGAATTTGTTTTAAAAACAACTAACCAACTCAATTCAACATTTATTTTCTTTTTTACATTTTGCTACATTCGGGGCATGATTCTTCAAAACAACAATAGCGACCTCAAATGTTTACAGAACCAAAGCGCTGATAATCAATACATCCCTGCTTCAATTAAACTAACACAGCTGGGTTTTGAATTCACAGCAAACAGAGTGAACTATTCCCTCATCACCATCTGACACCCTATTCCCTATATAGTGCTATATATTTCTAGTCCAAAGTAGTGCACTATATAGGGAATAGGGTCCCATTTAAGACTCGTCCCCTGCCCTCTTTCTGTCTTTGTGTACGGTCTTCAGGTGTTTCTTCAGATGGCCAGTCTGTTTGAAGTGCTTGCCACACTCAGAGCAGGTGTAGGGTTTCTCTCCGGTGTGGACCAGTTTGTGCCTCTTCAGATTATTGTAATCCAGAAATCCCTTCCCGCAGTACGAGCACCAGTGTCTCTTCTCCCCGTTGTGCCACCTCAGGTGAACATTCAGCTCCACACGCCTCTTGAACCGCTTCACACAGAGGGAACAGGCAAACGGTTTCTCTCCAGTATGAACGCGGAGATGGGTCTCCATGTCGCGCCGGATGACGAAGCGTTTGTCACAGATCGGGCAGACGAATGGGCGCACGCCGCTGTGGACCATCTGCTCGTGCTTGGTCAGGCCGAAGCCGTAGACGAAGGTCTTGTCACACTTCGGACACTGGTGGCCCCGCTGGTCGCCGTGGACGCGGGCGTGGCGGTTGAGGCCCTTGAGGTTGGGGAAGTCCTTGCCGCAGGCGGAGCAGGCGAAAGGGCGCTTCCCCGTGTGGATGGAAGCATGGCTCTCTAAAGCGGCGGCGCTGCTCAGGACGCGACCGCAGTCTGCGCACTGGTTCTTGGCAAAACGTTTCCGTGGAGACTGGGGAGACTGTTGTAGCAGGTACGGTCCTGGCGGCGACCATGTCGGTTGTGACTTGCGATACCGCTGCGCCTGCTGGAACGTCAGCGTGCACTGGGGGGACTTTTTGAATCCAGAGCGAGGGCTGACGGTGACAATGAAGGGGATAGGTTGAGGGGTGGAGGGAGACAGTTTCAAATTTAAAGCCGCCACGGCCGCCGAACGAGGTCTTCCGCGACGAGGGGTGGTGGAAGTGACCTTGAACTGGTGAGGAGGGGTGGCAGGAGAAGGGTTCACGTTCGCCCCCGTAGCCTGGTGTGGGGAACCGTGAGGGCTGGTGCAACGTGGGCTGGTGCGGCGTGGGCTGAGGCTGGAGGTAGACGCAGCATGAGGGCTGGGGCTGTACGACCGGCGGCGCTGTGCGGTGGAAGGCAGAAACGGTGTCTGTGTGACCAGACCTCTAAGCTCTGATCTCTGACCTCGCTGTGATGCCTTGGTGACCTTTGACCTACTCCTCTTAGCCTGGGCTAGGGCCAAACCTCTCTGAGCCTGCACCCAGGTCATGTTTCTCTTCTTGGATTTGGACACGCCTCCTCCTCCACCAATAGGTGACTGTCTAGTCGGGGAGGTCACATCAGTGTTAGCTCCTCCCTCTTCCTCACTGATGACTTGGTTACTACTTCCTTGTCCAGTAGACTCGTCGTCGGCCGTCACACCGTTAGCGGTGTCCTCTACTACATCCTGGTCAAGGTGTGATTCACTGGACTTTTCTCCTCCGTTCTGCATCACCTTTGAGTAGTCGTGGTCTAGAGGGGCGGTTCTATCTCCTCTGGGTTTCTTAGCAACCACGGGAGATGGCGTGCTGTCCTGTGGGCGGGGCCTCAAGCGGCGGCGGAGACCGGAGAGGATCGCTTCACGTCGACTTGACTTTCTGCCGGCGCCTAACTGGACAACAATCTCCTCCTTTTTCTCGCCGGCGGGGGTCGTCTCCGTAGCGACAGACCTGGTTATCACAGCTTCCGTAGACATGGCAGGGAGGGGGGAAAGCCTCTCCCCCTCCTCATCTTCCTCCACCCTCGGCGGGGTGCGTACTTGGGGTACTACTGACAACTGAGCTATAAACTGTGTCTTAGACATTTGACAGGGGCCAGAGGGTGAGGGTGTGGTTACAGCAGGGGCTGACGGCTGTACAGAGGCTTCATCAGATGTCTCTGGGACAGCAGGTGACTTCGGAGGTGGCACGGTGGAGGAGCGTTGCATATGCTCAGTGACCAACGACGCCTGCTTCTCAGGGGGGCCGGCAAGTTCTTCAGACAAAGTCAGCAACGGAGCGGACTGGACCGGTGTTGGCAGAGTTGCCGTGGCAACACCCGACTGCTCCAAAACTGTAGGCGGTTGCGGTTGTGTTGGTGGTGCGGCCGGTGGTCCATCGGGTACGGCTGTAGGCCTAGCTGGTTGTGTTGAGGGCACTACTATTGGACGAGCTACAGGTAGTACGTCTGTGTGAGACTGTGATGGTGGTGCTCGAGGAGGTCGGGGTGGACGAGGGGGTACGAGGCTGGGCTGTGTATCCTGAAAAGGGGTACTGGGTAACCCGGAGAGGACAGGTGGCGGGCGCTCTGACGCTGCTGCTGTCGCCGTTACGGTAGACTGGACCGCTGTGGTCGTTTGGACAGTTTCTTTTGACAGAGTAGTTACCGTGGACTGGACCATTACAGTCGACAGGACAGTTGATGTAGACTGGATAGTGCCTGGTAATTGAGGAGATGCTGTCAGGTGTAATGTTGATGGAGACTCTGCCACTGGTATTACCAGTGACTGCTGTTCTGTTCCAGGGGCTTGGTCCTGCCCTGCACTGCCCCTGGTAACCCCTCTGGTCCTGGGCTGGGATGGGCTGAGAGCCTGGGGGGCCTCCGGATCTCCCTGGAGGAGGGCCGCTGCGGCTCCTGCGGTAGGCTGGGTGGTGGGAGGCCTTTCCTGGGTGTAACGGTTGACCAGGGCCCTGACAGCTCCAGGAGGGACCAGGGCTACAGAGAGAGGGAGATTGACAGGACGGAGAAAGGTGGAGGGGATAGTGGAAAGAGGGAGACGTGGAGAGAGACAGAGAAAGAACAAAAGACAGAGAGAATAACAGTGGAGAGATTAGAGATATTAGAGTTTGTTTCTCTTCCCAATACTCTTTAATACATTGTAATAACGTGTGATTCAGAAGCAGGTCTCCCTAGTTCCTACCTCTGCCTGGTAACTCTCTGAGAGGTTGTCTGCGGACCAGTGTCGGGGGCTCTCCCCCCTCCTGCTTCAGCAGTATGTACCCAGGGGAGTAGTCATCAGAATAGTCTGCCTCCTGGGGGGATGGGCACAATGGCAACAACAACAGTTTGAGTATAAAGAAGTGGATGGACAGTTTAATAGGGTCAACAAAAACTCAGACGATGGCTGTGAGGTCAATATGTATGCTTAAATACACAAGTGATCCTAGGGAGCGCAGTGTGAAGGTTTTTATTTTCTCTGGGGTTGAAGGTTTTTATTTTCTCTGGGGTCGACAACAACAGGTTGAGTATAGAGGTAGGTTAATTGGCAAGACAGCACACACAGATCTGGGACTCAGGCTAGAAGCCCAGTCTTACCCAGTCCACCTCCTGTTTGATCAGTACAAAGGCCATCTGTGGGTTGCCCTCCTCATCATAGGCCCCATGGTGCAGCCCTGTCCCCTGGTCCTCTGAGCGCAGGTGCTGCTCCCCAGCCCGCGGCAAAGCTTGCACTGTCAGAACTGGAAATACCAAATTAGCAGAGACAGTGGTTAGGAGATAAGGCAACCTAGAAATTTAGAGTTTAAGATTACAAACCAGCTGATGACATGACAGAACAACATCCCGTGTTGCAACGTGCTTAGCATTATTAAGGTTATCAGTAATTTGAATGCATAATATAGGCTACACCTCTCAAACATGTTCTGTTTAATATTGTAGTCTATACAAACTGTGAGTCTTCATATGTTCAGCTAAATAGCTAGCTATCAGAATGTGTGATCACTTTAACGTAGCTTAGCTAGCTTGTCCAGGGGTGTATTCATTCCACCGATTCTGTTGCAAAACGTTTCTTAAAAGGGAGCAAACGAAACGGGAGGGACCTACCTGAATTTGTACAATAGAAACTCATTTTAAACTCAAAACGAAAACTGGTGGAACGAATAAAACCGTTTTCTACTCACCACATTGAACGCCAATGTCACGTTTGCCGATATGTGAGGTTGTTTGACTAGAACCAGTCTCCGCGGTTTGGCTTTCACTTTCACCAGTCGATTTCTTCGCATTTTCAGGGGATCGAAGACTCGATTTGAGGTCCTCGTTCTCTTCTTTTATTCTGGATATTTCAGCTCGCAGTTCCTCAATAGTTGTTTCGAAAAGTGTCGTTGTCTCAATGACTGCTGTCTTCAGCACCTTCTCCATAACAGAGGCGAACTGGGTTTGAAAACCGTCTTTCGCCATGTTAGCGGCGGCCATCTTCAACTCTCACACACACATAAAAATGTATTCTTCTTCTATGGTAAATTAGTGATCGCACAATTTATTGTGCATCCCGCCACCTACTGTGCGGGATGGAAACAGGATTCCCCAAAAGCGTAACAAACTACTAAACATAAAAAATTATAATAAAGATGTGAAATCCTTAAGCCAAAAAAACTTTTCTGCAGCAGCCACAATAATGTCCAGTTTCTTAGACTTCTCTGAGACTTTAGGGTACGGTTTATAACTGGCAATGAAGCCACAAAATCAACCTTTTTAACACAGTATCTTTTGACTGGCAGCAAACATTTACTATGTGCTGTGGGGCATCCACTACCATATCTCCACTAGCATCAGTTGTTCTCAATTATTTTAATCGCCTTCGCATAGGAGATTCGACTGATTGCTCTAACTTTTGCCACCTCAATCTCGTTCACCCTTACCACAATTGCAACACCGTCGTCCTTCTACACACCGTTGAAACATGGCCAAATCCTTTACAATTCTTAGACTGCAGTGGTTTGGGCACGAAAGCTCTTACAGCGCATCTTACATAACCAAGCTTCACATGTGTAGGTGTAGGTGCTCTTTATCAAAAAACAACAGGACCGACAGACTTTATAATTTTTCTCTATTCACCCAGCAGGTCAGATGCTGGACACCAACCACACCAGGAATTCTATTCAGCCTGAACATCTGTCGTCATCGCTGAGATGACTCCTTTGGGGTGTGGTCTACTCCGAAGGTTAAAGCACAAAATGTATGTTGTCCGGATTCATTTGAGGCCCACTGCAATCGTCTTCTGTACTTCATAAATACAGTTAATCAAAATAAGACCACTCCTGGTCACTCTGACAGACTCCACTTTTCCCAGCGCACAGGCCTACTTCACCATTTTTTACACCTCAAACGGGTCTCCCACATATGCATCCTTACTCAACACACACATCTCAACAAGAAGCTAGTTACCACAGCCACACTCAGAAACCCCGCCTATTTCTACTATTTATCTTATTAACATTTTATTTTAAACCTAACCTTAACCCTAACCTCAACCACACTGCTTATATTATGCCTAACCCTAACCATAAATTAACTAGTGAAAACCGAAGCCATTTTGATCAATCCTGTTCATTATATTCGAAATAATATTATAGTTACCACAGCCACAAAGTCAGAAGGCCCGCCTACTGATGACGCGTATTCTGGTTCGCGGGAAACGACTCATTTTCGAAATAGAAAATCTCGAGTTCAAGTTTGAGGACCAAATAATAACTAAATACATTCGGGAACAAGAATCGGCAACATTTGCTACTCTCATCTAAAATGAGCTAGCTAGCTAGCATAAGGGATTCCATTCCATGCACAGAGGAGTTATTCTATTTGATAGAGCAACGTTGTTAGTTTCATTCTTATAGCAAAATATCATATTCTTGACCTTCAACAGATGCACAGCCTTTGGCAGGGGAAAAAAACTCAGTTGGGAGTATAAAAGTCTCCCATTCAATGGTGTTCCGTTTCAAGATGTGGCCACAAAAGACGTCTGAATGGCACCAGGTGAAAGACAGACAAACTAAAGCCAAAGAGAAATATGCTGCTGAAATGGCAGTAAGTTCAAAGACAGATCATTGTAATTTATACCATACACTTTTACAACATGCATTTCATTTTAATAATGTTGAATTACTAACTAGCAATGGAATGTTCCTCAATAAAATTGAAGATGGGACTTTAAACGGGTGTCCTAACTCTGTGGTCGCTAAAGATCCAATGGCACTTATTGCAAGGGTACGTCATGATGAGTACCATTGTAGGTGTAATGTGTTTATCAAACTTTATTCCTATCAGGACCATGTATGTAAAGTGTATGAATAATGTATATTTAACAAAATATCTGTAAAAAACTAAAATAAAAAACTAATGTAAAGCAGTTAATTTTGTCCTCCGAAGAGGGAGGTGGATGGGCCAATAAAATAAATAAAATTACAAGTATGTAGGTTAGGATGGTGAGTTTCCCCTTAAACTGTAAAGAGCTTTGTGTGTCTAGAAAAGTGCTATGTAAGCCCAATCAATTATTATTATAATTAAATGTTTTGCCATCTTCGGTAGCTTGAAGACCATGCCTTTCTCAAAAGATGTAAACTGGTACAAAATGTCAAAAAAAGGTGGACTGCAAGGCTGTGATACGTAAATAAAGAAATTACTATAGTAAGTGCCTATGTGCCAAATACAGTCACAGGGTTAAAGTGTTCATCTTAAATCTGCCATAAATCTGCCAATTTCAAACATTTACATTTATCTGAGCATTTCTGTGAAACTGTGTACGTTTTACTTGTGGATTACGTGTGGGCTAAAAAAGATGTGTCCATTTGTTTGTCTACATGCCATTTTAAAAACAATGCAGATAATGCAGTAACCCTATTTTGGGTTAAAACACGCCACTATGAGTTAGGGCGAACGTTATGAGCTTGCTTGCAAGCTGAGTTTGAATAAGACATCCAATTACCACGTTGCATTTAGAAAGGTTGGTTTTATTATAGCTAATAAATAACAAAATCATTGATGGATCGATAGTGATGACACAGGCCGGTTCGCATGTGTCATCACACTCCCTCATCTGATTGGTCGAGTAGGCGGGCCTTCTGACTTCGTGGCTGTGGTAACTAGTGACAACCAAAAGTATTCATCCCCCTTGGCGTTTTTCCTACTTTGTTGCATTACAACCTGTAATTTAAATGGACTTTTATTTGGATTTCATGTAATGGACATACACAAAATAGTCCATATTGGTGAAGTGAAATGAAAAACATAACTTGTTTCAAAAAATTCTAAAAAATAAATAACGGAAAAGTGGTGCATGCATATGTATTCACCCCCTTTGCTATGAAGCCCCTAAATAAGATCTGGTACAACCAATTACCTTCAGAAGTCACATAATTAGTTAGATTGCACACAGGTGGACTTTATTTAAGTGTCACATGATCTCAGTATATATACACCTGTTCTGAAAAGCCCCAGAGTCTGCAACACCAAGGGGCACCACCAAGCAAGCGGCACCATGAAGACCAAGGAGCGCTCCAAACAGGTCAGGGACAAAGTTGTGGTGAAGTACAGATCAGGGTTGGGTTATAAAAAAAATATCAGAAACTTTGAACATCCCACGGAGCACCATTAAATCCATTATTAAAAAATGGAAAGAATATGGCATCACAACAAACCTGCCAAGAGAGGGCCACCCACCAAAACTTACAGACCAGGCATGGAGGGCATTAATCAGAGAGGCAACAAAGAGACCAAAGATAACCCTGAAAGAGCTGCAAAGCTCCACAGCGGAGATTGGAGTATCTGTCCATAGGACCACATTAAACAGTACACTCCACAGAGCTGGGCTTTACAGAAGAGTGGCCAGAAAAAAGCCATCGCTTAAAGTAAAAAAGAAGCAAACATGTTTAGTGTTCGCCAAAAGGCATGTGGGAGACTCCCCAAACATATGGAAGAAGGTACTCTGGTCAGATGTGACTAAAATTGAGCTTTTTGGCCATCAAGGAAAACACCATGTCTGGCGCAAACCCAACACCTCTCATCACCCCGAGAACACCATCCCCATACTGAAGCATGGTGGTGGCAGCATCATGCTGTGGGGATGTTTTTGATCGGCAGGGACTGGGAAAGAATTGGGTCAGAATTGAAGGAATGATGGATGGCGCTAAATACAGGGAAATTCTTCCAGAGATTTGAGACTGGGATGGAGGTTCACCTTCCAGCAGGACGATGACCCTAAGCATACTGCTAAAGCAACACTCGAGTGGTTTATGGGGAAACATTTCAATGTCTTGGAATGGCCTAGTCAAAGCCCAGACCTCAATCCAATTGAGAATCTGTGATATGACTTAAAGATTGCTGTACACCAGCGGAACCCATCCAACTTGAAGGAGCTGGAGCAGTTTGCCTTGAAGAATGTGCAAAAATCCCATGGCTAGATGTGCCAAGCTTATAGAAAGATACCTCTGTAGTCCTCTGGCTCAGCTGCTTAACGCAAGTAGTTTCGATCCCCCACCCATACTAGCCACGACTGTAGTCGCTTTGGATAAAGCGTCTGCTAAAATGGCATTTATATTATTATACCAAGAAACTTGTAGCTGTAATTGCTGCAAAAGGTGACTCTACAAAGTATTGACTTTGGGGGGTTGAATAGTTATGCACGCTCAAGTTGTGTTTTTTTGTCTTATTTCCTGTTTGTTTCTCAAAAAAAATTATTTAGCATCTTCAAAGTGGTAGGCATGTTGTGTAAATCAAATGATACAACCCCCAAACAAATCCATTTGAATTCCAGGTTGTAAGGCAACAAAATAGAAAAAATGCCAAGGGGGGTGAATACCTTCGCAAGCCACTGTATGTCACGGTTGTGCTGTATGGATTGGTGGCCCTGTGAGATCAACGTGCATGGTGAGGAAATGTTTCAGAAAGGTGTTGCTAGTTAAATCAAATGTTTTTTGTAAAATCTAATCAAATTGTATTCCTCACATGCATCGTAAACAACAGGTGTAGCCTTACAGTCACTTGCATTCTTACGGGCCCTTCCCAACAACACAGAGAGAAAGAAAATAGAGAAATAATAGAAAAGTAAAACACGTAATAATAAAAGTAATAATAGATACACAATGAGTAACGATAACTTGGCTATATACACGGGGTACCATTCCAGTACCAAGTCGACGTGCAGGTATATGAAGTAGTTGAGGTAGATATGTACAGGAATAAAGTGATTTAACAGGACAGAAAATAAAACAGTAGCAGCGTATGTGATGAGTCAAAGTTAGTGCAAAAAGGGTCAATGCAGATAGTCTGGGTAGCTATTTGGTTAACTTAACTATTTAACACTTTTATGGCTTGGGGGGTAGAAGCTGATGCATCGGTACAACTTGCCATGCTGTAGCAGAAAGTACAGTCTAAATGACTTGGGTGGCTGGAGCCTTTAACAATGTTTAGGGCCTTCCTCTGACACTGCCTGGTATAGATGTATTGGATGGCAGGGAACTCGGCCCCAGTGACATACTGGGAAGTACACACTACCCGCTGTAGCGCTTTGTGGTTGGATGTCAAGCAGTTGCCATACCAAGTGGCGATGCTGCCAGTCAAGGTGCTCTCAATGGTGCAGCTGTAGAACGTCCTGAGGGGGAAGAGATGTTGTCATGCGCTCTTCACGACTGTGTTGGTGTGTGTGGACCATGAAACATCCTTAGTGATGTGGACACCGAAGAACTTGAAGCTCTCGACACGGTCAACTACAGCCCCGTCGATGTGGATGGGGGCATGCTCGGCCCTCCATTTCCTGTAGTCCACGATCAGCTCCTTTGTCTTGCTGAGGTGTTGTTTTATTGGGACCACACTGCCAGGTCTCTGACCTCCTCCCTATACGCTGTCTCCTCCTCGTCGTAGAGTCGTGTGCGGCCACACAGTCGTGGGTGAACAGGGAGTACAGGGGACTACGCACGCACCCCTGAGGAGCCCCCTTGTTGTAGGTCAGTGTGGTAGATGTTGTTGCCTATCCTCACCACCTGGGGGCGCCCCGCCAGGAACTCCAGGATCCAGTTTCAGAGGGAGGTTTTCAGTCCCAGGGTCCTTAATTTAGTGATGACCTTGGAGGGCACTATGGTGTTGAACGCTGAACTGTAGTCAATGAACAGCATTCTCACATAGGTGTTCCTCTTGTCCAGGTGGGACAGGGCAGTGTGGAGTGCAATAGAGATTGCGTCATCTGTGGATCTGTTGGGGCGGTATGCAAATTGGAGTGGGTCCAGGGTGTCTGGGATGATGGTGTTGATGTGAGCCATGGCAGGCCTTTCAAAGCAGTTCATGGCTACAGATGTGCGTGCTACGGGGCAATAGTCATTTATACAGGTTACCTTGGCGTTCTAGTACAAGTGAAACCCTTTGTTTGCGCCAAATCCTACAGAAGTGTGGGAGAGAGAATTATTAACTTCACCTCATCTAAGGTAAAAAAGATAGTTGTAAGCTATAAAAATTGTTAAAAACCTTTTTACCAATGGAATTAAGGAATTATATATTAACTGAATATGTGGGGAGCAAAATATTTATTGTACAAAAAGACCAACCATAAAATTATGGCAATTCAGGTAACATTTTCCATTCAGGTAACATAAGATATTATATACAGGAATAACATGTATGGTTACAGTATGGTGAGTGACTGGGGGAGAAGGCAAGCTGGATGAACAGAAAATATTATACTTATTCTAAAGGTTGGCTTTAGTCTGACTACCCAGCCACATGACTCCGGCCAAAAGACACGCCCACTAACCTTTCTTCTGGAGCGATTGATAGAGCCGTCAGCTAGGTTGGCATGATCATTATGACGGACAATTCAGACAGTCCATCATGTAAGGAATACATTCTCATTCAACACATGGTTAGATTTCCAACAGTTCATATTTTCAATGTCCTTATTAAAAAACAAAATTAAAAATATTCTAATAAAATGTGATATATATACACTGAATATATATATTTTTAACAGATTCAGTCCACGAGATCCGGCCTGTGTTTGCGCTGGTGTGACTTCAAATGGTCCAACTGTTTGAAGCGGAGTCCACAGACAGCACAGCAGTACGGTCTCTCCCCAGTGTGGATGCGCTGGTGCACCTTCAAATTGTCCGCCCGAGCAAAGCTCTTGTCACACATAGTGCAGCGGTGGGGTTTCTCCTGCGTGTGAATGCGCTGATGCAGCTTGAGGTTCCAGAGCCGACTGAACTTGTTCCCACAGATGGAGCAGCAGTAAGGCTTGTCTGTCGTCTGGCTGCACTTGTGCCTCTTCAGGTCGGAGAAGGAGGTGAAGCCCTTGCCACAGTGGCTGCAGAGGTGGAGTCCCTCGGCCTGGTGGACCTTGAGGTTGCATGCCTGGGTGAAGGTCTTACCGCACTGGGTGCGGGAGTATGGATGCCCAGACCCTGACCCTGCACTCAACCCTCTTCCCGTTTCGTGTTTCTGCTTGTGGGATTGATTGCAGGCGTGACGCCTCCCCCCTCCTCCTCCTCCTTTTACCTGCTCTTGTGAACGATCTCTGAGATTTAGAGAGTGTCCAAAGTCATCAGCGGCGCCATACAGGCACTCTGTGTTGTTGTTGTTGGCTGAGCTTCCAGAGTGGATGGAGGTTAGCACCCTGTGGCCGGCTCTGCTACCCGCTTCTGGCATACCGTGTTTGGGGTACAAGACACTGGAGTCCTGCAGGTACCCCTCCTCGTTGATCAACAGGCAGTTCAGGTCTCCCACCTCCGGGTGGGAGGATGGCGTTAGCGATCCCACCTGCTCCCTCCGGCCCCGATGTGGGTCAGTCATGTGGGAGTGATGGTGATGGTCTCCCCTCAGACCCCAGGTTCACCTGGTAGTGACCCACAGCTCCATAGCTCAGCGCCCCCCAGACGAGTCGGAGAACCAGGAAGCCTATCCAGCCCTTCTATGTCTAGAAGATGGCCGCCACCACCACCACCGTCGCAACCAGACTTCTCAAAGCCGCCTCAGTTCCTTCATGCTGTAACAAGGGCGGTAGAGAGGGTTGGTGGGGTCCCCCTGGGTCTCCCTCGGGGCCCGGAGGTTTAGGCCCCTGGTCTAGAACAGACCCCCAGTCATCCTGGCACTGCTGCAGCTTTTGCTCACTGAAACTCTTCCTGGGCCCCGAGACGTCCGAACCGTCGGCCCCTGAAGAACACAGGAGACATGAGGTGTTAGAAGCATTAGCGGCATTGGCAATAGTTCTCATCATCATAGAAATGGTCTGTTATGTTTGTTGTAAACTCCTGAACTCACCGTCCAGGCAGACACCCCATCTCTCCCGTAGCTCAGTGTTGTGGAGAGCCTCCTCTTTCAGCAGGCTATCCAGCTTCTGATCTCCGACCTCTGTGGACTGGAAGAGGAAATTAATGAGTTGATTCTGACTAAATGATGGATAAACTGACAGTGAATGAATAGAGCGGACATGACGGTCCCCTATTCCTCCTGACAGACAATCAGTTCTAATCTGTTCTGGACAATATAGTTCTAAACTAACTTTCTGTAACACAGGTGTTTAGTCAGTCCCTTACCTACCTCAGAGGTTCTCCTAGGACTGGTGGACTCTGCCTCCTTCACATCATGGAAGGCTGTTTCCCCGGCCACGCTCCCACAGCTGCTCCACTCCTCCCCTGGTACCTTCTCCTGCTTCAGGCCACACCCCCTCTCCGCATCTAGCCACAGGTAAACAAAGAGAAGATTTTATTTGGAGTAAAAGAAAAAGGGCCAAGATTGAAACGACAGACTGAGCAGATCACAGTCGAAAAATGGCATCAGGTACAGACCTACGTCTCCTGAATACAAACCCATTCAAATTACCTATAAATGTAATTGCTCTTTTGAGAACCTTGAGCCGGTTAGCAGTATTGAGCGCTCTGAAGTTGAGCCAGACCAGGGTGAAGTACCGCTCTGAAGTGAGCCAGACCAGGGTGAAATACCGCCCTGAAGTTGAGCCAGACCAGGGTGAAGTACCGCTCTGAAGTTGAGCCAGACCAGGGTGAAATACCGCCCTGAAGTTGAGCCAGACCAGGGTGAAGTACCGCTCGAGTTAGCCAGACCAGGGGAGAAGTACCGCTCGAGTTGAGCCAGACCAGGGTGGAAGTACCGCTCCCTGAAGTTGAGCCAGACCAGGGTGAAATCACCGCCTGAAGTTGAGCCAGACCAGGGTTGAAGTACCGCTCTGAAGTTGAGCCAGACCAGGGGGAGAAAGTACCGCTCTGAAGTGAGCCAGACCAGGGTGAAGTACCGCTCTGAGTTGGGCCAAACCAGAGTACCTGTGGCGACAGGTGTGGTACACACCCAGTGGTTGCCATGGGAGTCCTTTTTAGAGATGATTTTGGACCAGTAGGAGCGAGATTTTACAAAAAAGTGGATTCCTGCTTTTGGCCGACCGTGTTGTTTCAGGTTGGGTAAAGGACAAACTGGGAGCGGTTACATCTGTGAAAGTTTTGAGAAGTTGAATTGTTTTGAGTTTTTGTGCATCCTCCACCCAAAGGCAGGGACGAAACTCGCATCACACTCTCGGGCTCAACTTGTGTCACACTTTACTCTCCGAGCAGGGCACCGCACTCAAAGGAGTGATCAGTGGGGTCGCGTTGAGTGTAGAGGTGGATCAGATGAAAAGGAATACTCCTAGTGTTTGTGACGCGGCCGTTTGGTGAGTCGTAGACCCGGTGGCAATGGCGAGACTGATAATACCCTGTCTGTCTTGTTGAGCTTTGAAACAGAGTTTCTACCTGATAAGGTCAGGTTAGGTTATATTTTATATTCTGTGAGGGCCTATGTTCGAACACACTACGTCTTTAAGTGTCAAGGATCTGGACATGTTGCAGCCCAGTGTGTAGAAGGGGAGATGCTACGATGTGGAAGTGTGCAGGAGGGTATAGCCAGAGTACAGAAAGGACAGAGAAAGCACTGTGTTAACTGTGTGGGGTGGGGTGGGGGGGCTGCGCTGGGGATCCCAAGTGCCCTGTAAGAGAGAACAGTTGAGATTCCAGAGTTCGAGTGGGGCAGAATGTTTCCTATACTGAGGCAGTGAAGAGAGTAGAGGATAGCCCAAGGGTTAGTGATTCTGACTGGGAGAGTGAGTAAGCTTGAAGAGAGAGATCCAGAGAGGATGAGTTTTAGTACGGTGGAATTTCTTGCATTTATAGCCATGATGATCAACTGACGTGTACATTTTAGTCATTTAGCAGACGCTCTTATCCAGAGCGATTTACAGTTAGTGAGTGCATACATTTTCAACGCCCCCCGGGGAAACGAACCCACAACCCGGCTTGAAGCACCATGCTCACCAACTGAGCTACAGGGCTCAAGGTGTAGGATCTTTTAGGGCCAAAGTAGTGGGATTGGTGGTGGGTTTCTGGAGATGGTGTATAGGTTAGATTTAACGTAAGATATTCCCCTTCCTCTTGTCCCTTGTTTTGTGATCAAAATGTGCTGCGAAAGGCAGTAATCTAGTCTGCCGGAAAAACACACGAAGAAGAAGAAAAGGAACAGAAAGCAACATTGTTCATTATGCAGTCTCCTCGCATCAGTGCAGATGAAGGAAATAAATCATCTTATTCAAATGCCACCACCAATTCATCTGTCTGATCAGTGATCACCAAAGTATGGAAGGTACACATTACAGCAGCCCCCACTGAGTTTTCAAAACATTAGGAACACCTGATCCTTCCATGACCAGGTGAAATTGTCCATACCCACAAAAAGCTTATTTCTCTCAAATTGTGTGCACAACTTTGTTTACATCCCTGTTAGTGAGCATATCTTTTTTGCCAAGATAATCCATCCAACTGACAGGTGTGGCATATCAAGAAGCTGATTAAACAGTATGATCATTACACAGGTGCACCTTGTGTTGGGGACAATAAAAGGCCACTCTAAAATGTGCAGTTGTGTCACACAACACAATGCCACAGATGTCTCAAGTTTTGAGGGAGTGTGCAATTGAAATTCTGACTGCAGGAATAGTCCACCAGAGCTATTGCCAGATAATGTTATGTTCATTTCTCTACCATAAGCCACCTTCAATGTTGTTTTAGAGAATGTGACAGTAAGTTCAACCGCCCTCACAACCGCAGACCATGTGTCACCACGCCAGCCCAGGACCTCCGCATCCGGCTTCTTCACCTGCAGAATCATCTGAGACCAGCCACCCTGACAGCTGATGAAACTGTGGGTTTGCACAACCGAAGGATTTCTGCACAAACTGTCAGAAACTGTCTCAGGGAAGCTCATCTGCGTGCTCGCGGTGGGGTTATGGTATGGGCAGGCATAAGCTACGGATAACGAACACAATTGCATTTTATCGATGGCAATTTGAATGCACAGAGATACTGTGACGAGATCCTGAGGCCCATTGTTGTGCCATTCATCTGCCGCCATCACCTCATGTTACAGCATGATAATGAACAGCCCCATGTCGCAAGGATCTGTACACAATTACTGGAAGCTGAAAATGTCCCAGTTCTTCCATGGCCTGCATACTCACCATGCATGTCACCCATTGAGCATGTTTGAGATGCTCTGGATCAACGTGGTACAACAGTGTTCCTGTTCCTGCCAATATCCAGCAAATTCGCACAGCCATTGAAGAGGAGTGGGACAACATTCCACAGGCAACAATCAACAGCTGATCAACTTTATGAGAAGGTGGGTGTCGCACTGCATGAGGTAAAGGTGGTCACACCAGATACTGACTGGTTTTCTGATCCAAGCCCCTACCATTTTTTAAATGGTATCTGTGACCAAAAGATGCATATCTGTATTCCCGGTCATTTGAAATACATAGATTAGGGCCTAATGAATTTATTTAAATTGACTGATTTCCTTATATGAACTGTAACTCAGTAAAATCTTTGAAATTGTTACATGTTGCGTTTATATTTTGTTCAGTGTAGATATATTGTCTTTAGAGGTCTCTCTCTCTCCTCACCTGTCTGTGAGGTTCCAGAGCTTCTCTCCTCGGCTTCCCGCCAGCTCTCCCACAGTCCGCACATTTCCCCCTCCGGTCTCCCTTGCCGTCCCTCTCCTGCGTCTGTTCTCCGACCACTGCAGACGCTTCTTCAGCGACTCGACCTGCTCCCGGCTGCGGGACACCTCCTCCAGGAAACTATCCTCTACCAGCCTGGTGATCTCATATAGGCTGACTTTAGGACCGTCTCCATGACTCCCGAGAGCTGGGCCTGGAAGGTTACGATGGCTTCGGACATCATGGCAAACTGTCTGAGTAGCTAGCTACAGTTAAGAGTTCGTAAAGTTTACCTACTTTTTTTCAGGTGGGTCAGTGTTACGATCCAGTCTATCAAAAGGATAGAAAGCTAGCTAATTAGCTAACGTTAGCAGCAAAGATACTAGTAACTAAACCTCTTTTGTCTCTATCAATAACTGTCCTATTGCAATTTTTAATCATTTTGAGATATAAGCTGTAGCATTTACTGTATATGAGGCTATTCGAACAAATATAAATACCAGGGGTATTGAGAGAAATTAAGGCTATGGTAGTTGGCTTGCTACTTAGCTAGCCAGGCAACACAAAGAAAATCCACAAAAACTTCCGTAAACAAACCAACGGGTCGGGTAGTGGGACAATCTACATTGGAAAGCTCCTCACTGGAGTCTTCGATGAGGTTTAACGGCGGTTGGCATCCAATAAATGTTGCATTACCGCCACCTACTAGACTGGAGTATAACTCCCTTATACTTTGCTTTTAAAAAATACAACAAATACCCTACCATCTAACACTACACTCACAATTTGTTTTTTATATATATATAATAATAACTACAATACTCCACTATTTAAAATAATTTATTCCTACTTCAGGCCAACAGCCTGAAAGGATGGGACACCACCACTTAACATACCCTGTAACTCTTCTGATGTCAAGTCTCGCACACCCAAATACCTCTCTGCAGCTGCCACCACAACCTCTATTTTCTGCAACTTACGTTCCATCCCTGCAGTACAGTTGATAACCATTGCTATGAATGCTAAAAATCCAATCTTACTAAAACATACAGTTGAAGTCGGAAGTTTACATACACTTAGGTTGGAGTCATTAAAACTTGTTTTTCAACCACTCCACATATTTCTTGTTAACAAACTATAGTTTTGGCAAGTCTAACCGACTTGACACATGTAAATGTTCCAACAATTGTTTACAGACAGATTATTTCACTTATAATTCACTGTATCACAATTCCAGTGGGTCAGAAGTTTACATACACTAAGTTGACTGTGCCTTTAAACAGCTTGGAAAATTCCAGAAAATGATGTCATGGCTTTAGAAGCTAATTGACATCATTTGAGTCAATTGGAGGTGTACCTGTGGATGTATTTCAAGGCCTACCTTCAAACTCAGTGCCTCTTTGCTTGACATCATGGGAAAATCAAAAGAAATCAGCCAAGACCTCAGAAAAATAATTGTAGACCTCCACAAGTCTGGTTCATCCTTGGGAGCAATTTCCAAATGCCTGAAGTTACCACGTTCATCTGTACAAACAATAGTACGCAAGTATAAACACCATGGGACCAAGTAGCCGTCATATCGCTCAGGAAGGAGACACGTTCTGTCTCCTAGAGATGAACGCTTTTGGTGCAAAATCAATCCCAGAACAACAGCAAAGGACCTTGTGAAGATGCTGGAGTAAACAGGTACAAAATGATCTATATCCACAGTAAAATGACTCTATATCGACAACCTGAAAGGCTGCTCAGCAAGGAAAAAAGCCACTACTCCAAAACTGCCATAAAAAAGACTTTTTGGAGAAATGTCCCTGGTCTGATAAAACAAAAATAGAACTGTTTGGCCAAGGGGGTGGCTTGCAAGCTGAAGAACACCATCCCAACTGTGAAGCACAGTGGTGGCAGTATCATGCTGTGGGGGTGCTTTGCTGCAGGAGGGACTGGTGCACTTCACAAAATACATGGCATCATGAGGAAGGAAAATTATGTGGATATATTGAAGCAACATCTCAAGACATCAGTCAGGAAGTTATAGCTTGGTCGCAAATGGGTCTTCCAAATGGACAATGACCCCAAGCATACTTCCAAAGTTGTGGCAAAATGGCTTAAGGACAACAAAGTCAAGGTATTGGAGTGGCCATCACAAAGCCCTGACCTCAACCCTATAGAAAATGTGTGGGCAGAACTGAAAAAGCGTGTGCGAGCAAGGAGGCCTACAAATCTGACTCAGTTACACCAGCTCTGTCAGGAGGAACGGGCCAAAATTCACCCAACTTATTGTGGGAAGCTTGTGGAAGGCTACCCAAAACGTTTGACCCAAGTTAAACAATTTAAAGGTAATGCTACCAAATACTAATTGACTGTATGTAAACTTCTGACCCACTGGGAATGTGATGAAATAAATAAAAGCTGAAATCAATCATTCTCTCTACTATTATTCGGACATTTCACAATCTTAAAATAAAGTGGTGATCCTAACTGACCTAAGATAGGGAATGTTTACTAGGATTAAATGTCAGGAATTGTGAACAACTGAGTTTAAATGTATTTGGCTAAGGTGTATGTAAACTTCCGACTTCAACTGTATATCACTTGTTGGTTTATCCCTCTGTACTGGTACAGATCTACTACTCACACCATTCCTCTCAGGATCCCTCCCCCTTGACCCATCTTCCTCTATTGTATTCCCTGCCTCAGCATATGACAACTTCTGCACTACTCTAACCCTGGAAACCTCAACCTGCCTCTCTCGCACCGGACATTTCGGATCCCCAGCCCCATGGGCACCCCTACAATTAACACATATGCTCCACACTTTCCCCAATGCTACACATTCCTTTGTCTCATGCCCTTCTGCACACTTCTCACACCTAGGAACCTCCCTCCTACACACTGCTGCCACATGCCCATAAGCATGTATGTGGATTATGTGAAATGGGAACTGGAAAAATGGGAGGTAAATCATGACGTCAGTGATCTTCAGGTTGGAGCTCTAGAAAGAGGACCGAGTTGAATTCCGAGTTGGATGACCGTTCAAATCGATTTTTCCCATTTATATTTTCGTCATTTAGCAGACGCTCCTATCCAGAGCGATTTTACAGTTAGTGAGTGCATACATTTTTCATACTGGCCCCCCGTGGGAATCGAACCCACAATCCTGGCGTTGCAAGCGCCATGCTCTACCAACTGAGCTACAGGAGGCCAGTCGGAGCTCGTTTATTTCCGAGTTCCCAGTTGTTTTGAACGCGACAATAGTCCACGCACTTTGAAAAATGTATTAATTTCTACACTATCACTGTAATGTAGTGCTGTAACGAAGCTAGATCGATCCTTCAGTAAATGAACAGGAAATCTACACGGAAGCAGTTTACCCCGGCCAACACTCAGTGCGTCACACAAAGCACTGTGCGCAGAGTTCCATTGCCTTTGTACACAAAACACCCATTGAATTATTCAAATAATCGTTGCTGAGGACGATTTTTCCCCCAATCACTCACAGACGAAGTTATTGGCAGTGTTCGAGAGGATCAAAACAGCAATTTATCATGGCTAAATTGACTGAATGATCTACAAATAATTAGTCTGTATTTATGATGCAAGGTGATATGTAGATCAGTCAGCCTGCAGTCGTTTTTATGCTCGCGCTGCTCCCTCGGCGCACTGAGTGCTAGTGCGCATGTGATGTTGGTCCGTATAAACCGGATGCAACCCGCCAACCCGGATATAAACGGTCAATGAATCGGCGTATGCGAACGTGGGTAGATTACCTCAAACAACGGTCAGACATCTTTGGACGCAGTCTCCAGTTAATATTATACCGCAGCGTTCCATAGCGGAAAGAGGAGCCATGATGTCACTGACATAGGCCGCCAATTCTGATCAATCCTGTACATTAAATTGGAAATAATAATCGAAAGTGTGGGTTGAAGCTGGTTGCCGCCAACATGTCGAAAGACTGTTTTCAAACCCAGTTCGCCTTTGTTATGGAGAGTGTATTGAAGAATGCAGTCACTGAGACAACGAAACTTTTCGAAACAACTATTGAGGAACTGCGAGCCGAAATATCCAGAATAAAAGAAGAGAACGAGTACCTCAAATCGAGGCTTCTATCCCTCGAAAAAACGAAGAGATCGACTGGTGAAAGTGAAAGGAAAGCCAAACCGCAGAGCCCAGACCGAGTCAAAGAACCACACTTATCGGCAAACGTGACATTGGCGTTCAGTGCGGTGAGTAGAAAACAGGGGTGTATTCATTCCGCCAAACAATTGCAGATGGTTTTGCAACAAACGAGTTTCTATTGGACAAATTCAGGTAGGTCCCTCCCCGTTTGCTTCCGAAACATTTTGCAACAGAATCGGCGGAATGAATACACTCCTGGACTAGCTAGCTAAAATACGTTCAGATGATCACACATCCTGATAGCCTAGCTATTTAGCTGAGTATGAAGGCTCAAAGCTGAGAATATTTTCCAAAACTGCTTCATGTATACGTTTTAATTTGTATAGAATTTGTATTTAATTTGGAACGTAAAACTAATTCAGAATGCGCGGCCCCACTCTACATCAGGCGAACTAGCTTCCCTGGAGAACTCAACATGTCAAGTATATGTTACAAGCAGAAAAGGAAACAAAATTATATTTATAAAGACGGAGAAGCGGGCTTACATGTAGCCTAGTCAGTGTATGGAGAAATTGGAGGCGGAGCTAGCCAAACACTACAGAGGATGTGGAATACTTGGCCTGGATACTTGGCGAGAAGCAACAGGGGAGGTGACTCCGAGTCGATAATAAGGAATTGCCCTCAACCACGGCCAAAAATAGATGGGGGAAACCAACTTAATTTCCTATTGACCACTGCTGTGTTCTTCAATGTACATGTAGCCAGGTCAAACATCCCGACCATACAATTGATAAGGGGCGGCAGGTAGCCTATTGGTTAAGAGCGTTGTGCCAGGAACCGAAAGGTCGTTGGTTCGAATCGCCGAACCGGCAAAGTGGTAAAAATCTACCTTTCTGCCATTGAGCAAGGCGCCGTTGACGTGGATGTCGATTTAAGCCTGCCACTGCAGCTCTCTGATTCAATGGGGTTGGGTTAAATGCCGAAGACACATTTCGGTTGAAAGCATTCTGTTGCGCAACAGACTAGGGTACCCCCTTCTGATTCCCTTTCATTTTCTCAATGCTCCCACATATGGAAATAGAGCTTGCGATAAAGCCCTGTGGCGTCAGCCTATTCGCCAAGTAGGCTTAACGTAGCTATGTGTGTGTGGAAAACATTTAATCAAAGGTGAGACATTTAACTTGTTTAGTACTGTCCGTGTGTAACTCCATTCGCTAATTCTAGCTGTATAGTCCGTTTTTGTGTTGTTGGACTTGGCTAGCTTTATCAAAGATTTTTATAACTCAACCCAAGACAGACCTGAGCCTGTCATTTCCAATGGGAGCAAATTAATCATGGTGGGCAGAACAAGCGAGGAGGAGTGCAGAGCCAATCACCAGCTAGTGAGATCCTATAGAGGTGTCATAGTACCCATAAAACCTAGCGGTCAAATAGGGAAATGGTTCCAACCATTTTCCACCATTCATTTTTCCCATAGGAGATTCCATAAAAACTTAAACTAAAGGCTGTGTTTTGTGTAGGCTTCACCCTGCCGTGACGTTTTGATAACTATCAGGCCTAGCTTGCTATTATGAAAATCGAATAAAAAATACAAATAATGTTTTCACTTGACTTTTGCTTTCAACAGCAGCTCAAACAAAACATGTAACGATGAACTATAGCCATTGAATTCTACTATGTCAATATACCATGCATTATAGGGAAATAATACAAGCTCTAGAACGCCCTTCAAGCCAATCAGAAACGAGTATTCAACAATGCCATGGTATAAAGAAATAAGAATGTATGACAGGCAGACAGTCGAACAACGTTTCTGGTTAGGAAGAAATACTTAAGCCTAATTTTTATTTATCCTTTTATAATTTCTGAAATTTGATAGGCCCATGTTTCATATATGAATAAATGTTCCATATGCACAAAAAGTGTATTTCTCTCATTTTGTGCACAAATTTGTTTACATCTCTGTTAGTGAGCATTTCTCCTTTGCCAAGATAATCCACCCACCTGGCAGGTGTGGCATATCAAGAAACTGATTAAACAGCATGATCATTACATAGGTGCACTTTGTGCTGGGGACAATAAAAGGCCACTCTAAAATGTGCAGTTTTACCCGACCTCAACCCAATTGAGATGGTTTGGGATGAGTTGGATCGCAGAGTGAAGGAAAAGCAGCGAACAAGTGCTCAGCATATGTGGGAACTCCTTCAAGACTGTTGAAAAAGCATTCCAGGTGAAGCTGGTTGAGAGAATGCCAAGTGTGCAAAGCTGTTATCAAGGCAAAGGGTGGCTTTTTTGAAGAGTCCAAATATAAAGTATATTTTGATTAGTTTAACACTTTTTTTTTGGTTACTACATGATTCCATATGTGTTATTTCATAGTTTTGATGTCTTCACTATTATTCTACAATGTTGAAAATAGTAAAAATTCAGAAAAACCCTTGAATGAGTAGGTGTCCAAACTTTTGACTGGTACTGTATATTTCTAAACTACTGGACAGATATGCATGCCACTTTCACCTAGTAGTAGTAGACACATTAGGCTTATGATTATGGGCTGAGATTTCTAGCTAACAGTTCTAGGATTTTCGTCAAAGGTCTATAGACTACAATATTACACAGAAGAACATGTGGTTTTGAGAGGCGTAGTCTATAGCTATGGTGTTTTGGGTTTCCATACTAACCACTCTCTCCCCTGATCTGGTATTCCCAGTTCTGACAGCGCACGCGTTGCCTTGGGCTGGGGTGCAGCAACAGCGCGAGGAGAACCAGGGAAAGGAGCTGCACCGTGGGGCCCACGACGAGGAGGGAAACGCACAGACGGCCTTAGCACTGATGAAACAGGAAGTGGACTGGGTAAGACCGTGCCCACCTACCCTGAGTCCCGATCTGTTTGGGTCAGTGCAATCTCGGATCGTTGGGACGTCCCTACCCTAAACCCCTACCAAACCATTTAAAATGTCAACTTCAATGGGGTAGGGACGTCCTAAGGAACCTGGATAGCACGGACCGATTTGTTTGTGCTGTCTTGCCAATTCATCCACCTCTCTATACTCAACCTATTGTTGTTGACCCAAGAGAGAAGAAAAACCTGTACACTGCAGTTGCTAGCATGCTTTTTATTTATTTAAACTTAAGTACATCGGCCTAACAGCCTTCGTCAGCGTTTTGTTGACCCTATTAACCTGTCCATCCACTTCTTTATACTCAAACTGTTGTTGTGGTTGCCTTTTTCCACCACCCAGACTACCTCAGGAGCCGCAGCGGCCCTCCTCCAGGGAGATCCAGACACCCAGGAGGCCCCCCAGGCTCTCAGCCCATCCCAGCCCAGGAGGGTTACCAGGGGCAGTGCAGGGCAGGACCAGGCCCCTGGAGCAGAACAGCAGTCACTGGTAATACCAGCAGCAGAGTCTCCATCAACATTACACCTGACAGCATCTCCTCAATCACCAGCCACTATCCAGTCTACATCAACTGTCCTGTCGACTGTAATGGTCCAGTCCACGGTAACTACTCTGTCAAAAGAAACTGTCCAAACGACCACAGCGGTCCAGTCTACCGTAACGGCGACAGCAGCAGCGTCAGAGCGCCCGCCACCTGTCCTCTCCGGGTTACCCAGTACCCCTCTTCAGGATACACAGCCCAGCCTCGTACCCCCTCGTCCACCCCCGACCTCCTCGAGCACCACCATCACAGTCTCACACAGACGTACTACCTGTAGCCGTCCAATAGTAGTGCCCTCAACACAACCAGCTAGGGCCTACAGCCGTACCCGATGGACCACCGGCCGCACCACCAACACAACCGCAACCCGCACGGTTTTGGAGCAGTCGGGTGTTGGCACGGCAACATCGTTAACACCACCGGTCCAGTCCTCTCCGTCTCCGACTGAGTTGACAGAACCTTCCGGCACCCCTGAAAAGCAGGCGTCATTGGTCACTGAGCATGTGCAACGCTCCTCCACCGTGCCACCTCCGAAGTCACCTGCTGTCCCAGAGACGTCTGATGAAGCCCCTGTACAGCCGTCAGCCCCTGCTGTAACCACACCCTCACCCTCTGGCCCCTGTCAAATGTCTAAGACACAGTTTTTAGCTCAGTTGTCAGTAGTACCCCTAGTACGCGACCCGCCGAGGGTGGAGGAAGATGAGGAGGGGGAGAGGCTTTCCCCCCTCCCTGCCATGTCTACGGAAGCTGTGATAACCAGGTCTGTCGCTACGGAGACGACTCCCGCCAAAGAGACTAAGGAGGAGATTGTTGTCCAGGTAGGCGGCCGCCAAAGTCAAGTCCACGCGAAGCGATCCTCTCTGGTCTCCGCCCCGCTAAGGCCCCGCCCCAGGACAGCGACATCTCCCGTGGTTGCTAAGAAACCCAGAGGAGATAGAACCGCCCCTCTAGACCACGACTACTCAAAGGTGATGCAGAACGGAGGAGAAAAGTCCAGTGAATCACACGTTGACCAGGATGTAGTAGAGGACACCACTAACGGTGTGACGGCTGACGACAAGTCTACTGGACAAGGAAGTAGTAACCAAGTCATCAGTGAGGAAGAGGGAGGAGCTAACACTGATGTGACCTCCCCGACTAGACAGTCACCTATTGGTGGAGGAGGAGGCGTGTCCAAATCCAAGAAGAGAAACATGACCTGGGTGCAGGCTCAGAGACTATTGGCCCTAGCCCAGGCTAAGAGGAGTAGGTCAAAGGTCACCAAGACCTCCCCAGAGAGGTCTGAGGTCAGAGCTAAGAGGTCTGGGTGACACAGTTTCTGCCTTCCAACCCACAGCGCCGCCTGTCATACAGCCCCAGCCCTCACGCTACCGCCACCTCCAGCCCACGCCGCACCAGTCCTCGCCAGGCTACAAGGGCGGACACAAACCCTTCTCCTGCCACCGCTCCTCACTCACAGCCTCACCAGTTCAAAGTTACTTCCACCACCTCTCGCCACGGAAGACCTGCTCAGGGGCCGTGGCGGCTTTAAATTTGAAACGGTCCCCTCCAACCTCAACCTATCCCCTTCATTGTCAAAGTCAGCCTCGCTCCGGATTCAAGAAGTCCCCCAGTGCATGCTGACGTTAAAGCAGGGGCGCCGGTACCGCCAATCACAACCGATGTGGTCACCGCCGGACCGTTCCAGCACCAACAGTCTCCCCAGTCTCCACGGAAACGCCTCGCCAAGAACCAGTGTGCAGACTGGCGGTCGTGTCCTGAGCAGCGGCGCTGCTTTAGAGAGCCACGCCTCCCTCCACACGGGAAGCGCCCTGTCGCCTGCTCCGCCTGCGGCAAGGACTTCCCCAACCTCAAGGGCCTCAACCGCCACGCCCGCGTCCACGGCGACCAGCGGGGCCACCAGTGTCCGCAGTGTGACAAGACCTTCGTCTACCGCTCGGCCTGACCAAGCACGAGCAGGTGGTCCACGCGGCGCGCGTCGCCGTTCGGTCTGCCCGATCTGTGACAAACGCTTGATCACCCGGCGGACCTGGAGACGCATATCCGCGTTCACACTGGAGAGAAACCATTTGCCTGTTCCCTCTGTGTGAAGCGGTTCAAGAGGCGTGTGGAGCTGAATGTTCACCTGATGTGGCACAACGGGGAGAAGAGACACTGGTGCTCATACTGCGGGAAGGGATTTCTGGATTACAATAATCTGAAGAGCCACAAACTGGTCCACACAGGGGGAGAAGCCCTACACCTGCTCTGAGGTGGCAAGTGTTTCAAACAGACTGGCCATCTGAAGAAACACCTGAAGACCATACACAAACACAGATAGGGAGGGGACGAGTCTTAAATGGCACCCTATTCCCTATATAGTGCACTACTTTGGACCAGATAGTGTCAGGCCCTTGTAAAGTAGTACACTATCCAGTGAGGGAAAAAAGTATTTGATCCCCTGCTGATTTTGTACATTTGCCCACTGACAAAGACATGATCAGTCTATAATTTTAATGGTAGGTTTATTTGAACAGTGAGAGACAGAATAACAACAAAAAAATCCAGAAAAACGCATGTCAAAAATGTTATAAATTGATTTGCATTTTAATGAGGGAAATAAGTATTTGACCCTCTGCAAAACACGACTTAGTGGCAAAACCCTTGTTGGCAATCACAGAGGTCAGACGTTTCTTGTAGTTGGCCACCAGGTTTGCACACATCTCAGGAGGGATTTTGTCCCACTCCTCTTGCAGATCTTCTCCAAGTCATTAAGGTTTCGAGCCTGACGCTTGGGCAACTCGAACCTTCAGCTACCTCCACAGATTTTCTATGGGATTAAGGTCTGGAGACTGGCAGGCCACTCCAGGACCTTAATGTGCTTCTTCTTGAGCCACTCCTTTGTTGCTGTGTGTTTCGGGCCATTGTCATGCTGGAATACCCATCCACAACCCATTTTCAATGCCCTAGCTGAGGGAAGGAGGTTCTCACCCAAGATTTGACGGTACATGGCCCCGTCCATTGTCCATTTGATGCGGTGAAGTTGTCCTGTCCCCTTAGCAGAAAAAACACCCCCAAAGCATACGTTTCCACCTCCATGTTTGACGGTGGGGATGGTGTTCTTGGGGTCATAGGCAGCATTCCTCCTCCTCCAAACACGGCGAGTTGAGTTGATGCCAAAGAGCTCGATTTTGGTCTCATCTACCACAACACTTTCACCCAGTTCTCCTCTGAATCATTCAGATGTTCATTGGCAAACTTCAGACATGCCTGTATATGTGCTTTCTTGAGCAGGGGGACCTTGCGGGCGCTGCAGGATTTCAGTCCTTCACGGCGTAGTGTGTTACCAATTGTTTTCTTGGTGACTATGGTCCCAGCTGCCTTGAGATCATTGACAAGATCCTCCCGTGTAGTTCTGGGCTGATTCCTCACCGTTCTCATGATCATTGCAACTCCACGAGGTGAGATCTTGCATGGAGCCCCAGGCCAAGGGAGATTGACAGTTATTTGGTGTTTCTTCCATTTGCGAATAATCTCACCAACTGTTGTCACCTTCTCACCAAGCTGCTTGGCGATGGTCTTGTAGCCCATTCCAGCCTTGTGTAGGTCTACAATCTTGTCCCTGACATCCTTGGAGAGCTCTTTGGTCTTGGCCATGGTGGAGAGTTTGGAATCTATCTGATTGATTGCTTCTGTGGACAGGTGTCTTTTATACAGGTAACAAGCTGAGATTAGTAACACTCCCTTTAAGAGTGTGCTCCTAATCTCAGCTCGTTACCTGTATAAAAGACACCTGGGAGCCAGAAATCTTTCTGATTGAGATGGGGTCAAATACTTATTTCCCTCATTAAAATGCAAATCAATTTAACATTTTTGACATGCTTTTTCTGGATTTTGTTGTTGTTATTCTGTCTCTCACTGTTCAAATAAACCTACCATTAAAATTATAGACTGATAAAACATTTTGTCAGTGGACAAATGTACAAAATCAGCAGGGGATCAAATCCTTATTTCCCTCACTGTATAGGGAATAGGGGTGTATAGAAATAACTATTCCCTCATATCGGCTTTCTATTTGCTGTGAATTCAAAACCCAGCCATGTTAGTTTTATCGAAGCAGGGATCCCAATCTATTCTCACAGTGCTTTGGAAGGACTTGTTATTTTATGTATTGATTACAAGAGTCAAAGCTTTTGTTGTCTAAACATTTGGGGCTGATTTTGTTGTGTGGAAGAATCATGCTGCAAGAGAATGACGTCGCTAAGTGTAAAAATGTTTTTACAAGTTGTTGACTTGAATTGAGTTGGTTATTTGTATTTAAAACATCAATTCTGGTTATTCGTCATTTGTTATTCATTAGGAAAGTTATAAGCCTAAACAAGTTTGAATGTAGGTGTACTGTGTTTACGTCTCACGTCATGGTTTTTATGTTCTGCGGTTTTGAACTACACTGAACAAAAATATAAACTCAACATGTATAGTGTTGGTCCCATGTTTCATGAGCTGAAATAAAATAACCCAGAAATGTTCCATACGCACAAAAAGCGCATTTCTCATATTGTGAACAAATTTGTTTACATCCCTGTTAGTGAACATTTCTCCTTTGCCAAGATAATCCATCAACCTGACAGGTGTGGCATATCAAGAAGCTGATTAAATGTGGAGTTTTGTCAAACAGAGTGCCCCATGGTGGGGTTACGGTATGGGCAGGCATAAGCTACAGACAACGAACACAATTGCATTTTATCTAAGGAAATTTGAATGCACAAAAATACCAAGACGAGATCCTGAGGACCATTGTGAGGCCCATTTTTTTTGAAGGTATCTGTGACCAACAGATGCATATCTGTATTCCCAGTTGTGAAATCCATATACTAGGGCTTAATGAATTTATATAACTTACCTGATATCTTCATATGAACTGTAACTCAGTAAAATCAATGAAATTGTTGTTTATATTTTTGTTCGGTATAGATGCATTAAAATGTTTTTATTTTTATGTAAAAATCTGCGCTGGACTTGAATGACCCTCCAGGTCGTAATTAGAAGTAGAAAAACGCTGAAAAAATATTGTTACCCAAGTTGTGACGTTTTACCTTTCACCTTTTCAACCAAAACATGACAAAAAAATCAAATTCTTTACAGAAAAGTCTATCAATTAGGATAATGTAGCTAGTTTGACATATTGTCAATGTTAAGCAAGCTAACTTTATTAGCAACGTTAACTAGCTAAATGTTTATTGGTTGAAGATTTGTTCGGACTTCAAAAGCACTTGAACACAATCATGGCAGACTTACGATATCCCACAAGCACATGAATGCCCCATATTCAAATGTTTGGTAGGTTGGCATGGTCATTATGACAGACAATTCATAGACAGTCTATAATTTAAGGCATACATTCTTATTCAACACAGGGTTAGATTTCCAACAGTTCATATTTTCAATGTCCTTATTAATAAACAATTGATCACCCAAAAAAATAAATGTTCTCAATGTCAAATTAAAACTAAACAAAAATAGTTGTTTTCTAGACCACCATTCAGTCCACGAGATTGGCCTGTGTTTGTGCTGGTGTGACTTCAGATGGTTCAGTTGTTTGAAGCGGAGTCCACACACAGCACAGCAGTACGGTCTCTCCCCAGTGTGGGTGCGCTTGTGCACCTTCAAAATGTCTGCCCGTGTGAAGCTCTTGTCACACATGGTGCAGCGGTGGGGTTTCTCCTGCGTGTGAATGCGCTGATGCAGCTTGAGGTTCCAGAGCCGACTGAACTTGTTCCCGCAGAGGGAGCAGCAGTAGGGCTTGTCTGTCGTCTGGCTGCATTTGTGCCTCTTCAGGTCGGAGAAGGAGGTGAAGCCCTTGCCGCAATCTCTGCAGAGGTGGAGTCCTCGGCCTGGTGGACCTTGGAGGTTGCAGGCCTGGGTGAAGGTCTTACCGCACTGGGTGCGGGAGTACAGACGCCCTGGCCCTAAACTCGACCATCTCCCAGTTTTGTGTTTCTCCTTGTGGGCCTTGAGGGAACCAGAGTCTGGGAAGGTCATTGTGCATTGATTGCAGGCGTGACGCCCCCCCTCCTCCGGTTACCTGCTCTTGTGAACGATCTCTGAGGTTTAGAGAGTGTCCAAAGTCATCAGCGGCACCATACAGGCTCTCTGTTTTGTTGTTGTGGGCTGAGCTTCCAGAGTGGATGGAGGTTAGACCCCTTTGGCCAGCTCTGCTACCCATGTCCGGAACACCGTGTTCAGGGTACCCCTCCTCGTTGATCAACAGGCAGTTCAGGTCTCCCACCTCCAGATGGGGGGACCGCGTTGTTGACCCCACCCGCTCCCTCATGCTCTGATGGGGGCCAGTCATGTGGGAGCAATGGTGATGGTCTCCCCCCTCAGACCCCACCAGGTTCACCTGGTAGTGACCCGCAGCTCCGTAGCTCAGCGCCCCCAGACGAGACGAGGAACCAGGAAGCCTATCCAGCCCTTCCATGTCTAGAATATGGTCGCCACCACCACCACCGCCGTAACCAGACTTCTCAAAGCCGCCCCCCAGTTCCTCCATGCTGTAACGAGGGCGGTAGAGAGGGTCAGTGGGGTCCCCTGGGTCTCCCTCGGGACCCGGTGGTTCAGGCCCCTGGTCTAGACCGGATCCCCAGTCATCCTGGCACTGCTGCAGCTCCTGCTCACTGAAACTCTTACTGGGCCCCGAGACGTCCAAACCATCGGCCCCTGAAGAACACAGGAGCCATGAGGTATTAGAAGCATTAGCATTAGAGGCATTGGTAATAGTAGAAACTGTAGTAGAGTAACTAATGCTAAATGTGAACTTAAAGTTTCAAGTTGATTTGTTATGATACCAATGACAACATATTAGAAGCTACTTTCCTTTTCATTCTCATCATCATAAAGATGGTCTGTTATGTTTGTTGTAAACTCCTCAACTCACCGTCCAGGCAGCCGGCCCATCTCTCCCGTAGTTCAGTGTTGGGGAGAGCCTCCTCTTCAGCAGGCTGTCCTGCTTCTGACCTCTGACCTCTGTGGACTGCCAGAGGAAATTAATGAGTCGATTCAGACTAAATGATGGATAAACTGACAGTGAATGAATAGAGTGGACATGACGGTCCCCTATTCCTCCTGACAGACAATAAGTTCTAATCTGTTCTACACAATACATTTTTATCTGAAGGTTCTGTAACACTGGTGTTTAGTCAGTCCCCTAGCTACCTCAGAGGTAATACTCCTAGGGCTGGTGGCCTCGGCCTCCTCCAGATCATGCTGAGGCTGTTTCCTCTGCCACGGCCCCCACAGCTGCTCCACTCCTCCCCTGGAACCTTCTCCTGCTTCAGGCCAAGCTCCCTCTCTGCATCTGGCCACAGGTAAACAAAGAGAAAAATTAATCTTAAGGAAAGGTGAAAGCTGAATTGTGAATAATGTAGTCTCCTCGTATCAGTGCAGATGAAGGAAATAAAGCATCTTACCACCAATTCAACTGATCAGTGTTCACCAAAATCTGGAAGGTACACATTACAGCAGCCGCACTTCAGAGTGATTCCTCCATTCGGAAAGTATTCAGATCCCTTGACTTTTTCCACATTTTGCTACGTTACAGCTTTATTCTAAAATAGATTAAATCTACACACAACACCCCATAATGACAAAGCAACATCAGGTTTAGAAATGTTTGCAAATTTATTGGAAAATAAAAAACTAAAATATCACATTTACATAAGTATTCAGACCCTGTACTAAGTACTTTGTTGAAGCACCTTTGGCAGCGATTTCAGCCTAGAGTCTTCTTGGGTATGATGCTACAAGCTTGGTACACCTGTATTTGGGGAGTTTCCCCCATTCTTCTCTGCAGATCCTCTCAAGCTCTGTCAGGTGTGATGGGGAGCGTCGATGCACAGCTATTTTCAGGTCTCTTCGGAGATGTTAGATCGGGTTCAAGTCCGGGCTCTGGCTGGGCCACTCAAGGACATTCAGAGACTTGTCCGAAGCCACTCCTGCGTTGTCTTGGCTGTGTGCCTACGGTCATTGTTCTGTTGGAAGGTGAACCTTCGCCCCAGTCTGAGGTCCTGATCACAGGTTTTCATCAAGGATCTCTGTACTTGGCTCCGTTCATCTTTCCCCCAATCTTGACTAGTCTCCCAGTCCCTGCCGCTGAAAACCATCCCCACAGCATGATACTGCCACCACCATGCTTCACCGTAGGGATGGTGCCAGGTTTCCTCCAGACGTGACGCATGGCATTCACTCCAAAGAGTTCAATCTTGGTTTCATCAGACCAGAGAATCTTGTTTCTCATGGTCAGAGTCCTTTAGGTGCCTTTTGGCAAACCCAGCGGGCTGTAATGTGCCTTTTACTGAGAAGTGGCTTCTGTCTGGCCACTACCATAAAGGCCTGATTGGTGGAGTGCTGCAGAGATGGTTGTCCTTCTTGAAGGTTTTCCCATCTTCACAGAGGAACTGGAGCTCTGTCAGAGTGACCATCGGGTTCTTGGTCCCTCCTGACCAAGCCCTTCTCCCCCGATTGCTCAGTTTGGCCAGGCGGCCAGCTCTCAGGAAGAGTCTTGGTGGTTCCAAACTTCTTCCATTTAAGAATGATGGAGGCCACTGTGTTCATGGGGACCTTCAATGCTGCAGAAATATTTTGGTTCCCTTCCCCAGATCTGTGCCTCGACACAATTCTGTCTCGGAGCTCTACAAACAATTCCTTCAACCTCATGGCTAGTTTTTGCTCTGACATGCACTGTCAACTGTGGGACCTTACATAGACAGGTGTGTGCCTTTCCAAATCATGTCCAATTAATTTAATTTACCACAGGTGGACTCCAATCAAGTTGTAGAAACATCAAGGATGATCAATGGAAACAGGATGCACCGGAGCTCAATTTAGAGTCTCATAGCAAAGGGTCTGAATACTTACACTACCAGTCAAAAATGTGGACACACCTACTCATAAAAGGGTTTTTCTTATTTTTTAAAACTATTTTCTACATTGTAGAATAATAGTGAAGACATCAAAACTATGAAATAACACATATGGAATAATGTAGTAACCAAAGGTGTTAAACAAATCAATATATATTTTATATTTGAGATTCTTCAAATAGCCACCCTTTGCCTTGATGACAGCTTTGCACACTCTTGGCATTCTCTCAACCAGCTTCATGAGGTAGTCACCTGGAATGCATTTCAATTAACAGGTGTGCCTGTTAATTGTTCTTGTGGAATGTCTTTCCTTCTTAATGCGTTTGAGCCAATCAGTTGTGTTGTGACAAGGTAGGGGGGGTGTACAGAAGATAGCCCTATTTGGTAAATGACCAAGTCCATATTATGTCAAGAACAGTTCAAATAAGCAAAGAGAAACGACAGTTCATCATTACTTTAAGACATGAAGGTCAGTCAATGCTGAACATTTCAAGAACTTTGAAAGTTTCTTCAAGTGCAGTCGCAAAAACCATCAAGCGCTATGATAATAATAAATAATATGCCATTTAGCAGACGCTTTTATCCAAAGCGACTTAGTCATGCGTGCATACATTTATTTTTTGTGTATGGGTGGTCCCGGGGATCGAACCCACTAACTTGGCGTTACAAGCGCCGTGCTCTACCAGCTGAGCTACAGAGGACCATGATGAAAAATTGGCCCTCATGAGGACCGCCACAGGAATGGAAGACCCACAGTTACCTCTGCTGCAGAGGATAAGTTCATTAGAGTTACCAGCCTCAGAAATTGCAGCCCAAATAAATGCTTCACAGAGTTCAAGTAACAGACACATCTCAGCATCAACTGTTCAGAGGGGACTGTGTGAATCAGGCCTTCATGGTCAAATTGCTGCAAAGAAACCACTACTAAAGGACACCAATAAGAAGAAGAGACCTGCTTGAGCCAAGAAACACGAGCAATGGACATGAGAGAGAGAGAGCGAGAGACACAGAACGTGAGCAGAGCAACAGGCCCAACACTATTACACCCACCCAATCACCATCCTGCGACCTAAGAGGTATGAATCAGATGCTCAACATTCTCTGCTCACACCTACTGTGATGGTCCGGGCCTAAACCACACAAAAACAACACTAGACACTATGGAACACAAAGCTTTACCATCTCATCCTGGAATATACAGTTGAAGTCGGAAGTTTACATACACTTAGGTTGGAGTCATTAAAACCTGTTTTTCAACCACTGAACAAATTTCTTGTTAACAAACTATTGGCAAGTCGGTTGGGACATTTAGTTTGTGCATGACACAAGTCATTTTTCCAACAAATGTTTACAGACAGATTATTTCACTTATAATTCACTGTATCACAATTCCAGTGGGTCAGAAGTTTACAATACACTAAGTTGACTGTGCCTTTAAACAGCTTGGAAAATTCCATAAAATGATGTCATAGCTTTAGAAGCTTCTGATAGGCTAATTGACATCATTTGAGTCAATTGGAGGTGTACCTGTGGATGTATTTCAAGGCCTACCTTCAAACTCAGTGCCTCTGCTTGACATCATGAAAATAAATCAGCCAAGACCTCAGAAAAGATTTGTATACCTCCACAAGTCTGGTTCATCCTTGGGAGCAATTTCCAAACACCTGAAGGTACTACGTTCATCTGTACAAACAATAGTACGCAAGTATAAACACCATGGGACCACAGCCGTCATACCGCTTCAGAGGAGACACGTTCTGTCTCCTAGAGAGTTAACCCATACCAACAGCAAAGGACCTTGTGAAGATGCTGGAGGAAACATATGTATCTATATCCACAGTAAAACGAGTCCTATATCGACATAATCTGAAAGGCCGCTCAGTTAGGAAGAAGACACTGCTCCAAAACCGCCATAAAAAGGCCAGACTACGGTTTGCAACTGCATGGGGACAAAATCTTTCTTTTTGGAGAAATGTTCCCTGGTCTGATGAAACAAAAATAGAACTGTTTGGCCATAATGACCATTGTTATGTTTGGAGGAAAAAGGGGGGATGCTTGCAAGCTGAAGAACACCATCCCAACCGTGAAGCACGGGGTGGCAGCATCATGCTGTGGGGGTGCTTTGCTGCAGGAGGGACTGGTGCACTTCACAAAATAGATGGCATCATGAGGAAGGAAAATTATGTGGATATATTGAAGCAACATCTCAAGACATCAGTCAGGAAGTTAAAGCCTGGTCGCAAATGGGTCTTCCAAATGGACAATGACCCCAAGTATACTTCCAAAGTTGTGGCAAAATGGCTTAAGGACAACAAAGTTAAGGTATTGGAGTGGCCATCACAAAGCCCTGACCTCAATCCTATAGAACATTAGTGGGCAGAAATGAAAAAGCGCGTGCGAGCAAGGAGGCCTACAAACCTGACTCAGTTACACCAGCTCTGTCAGGAGGAATGGGCCAAAATTCACCCAACTTATTGTGGGAAGCTTGTGGAAGGCTACCCGAAACGTTTGACCCAAGTTAAACAATTTATAGGCAATGCTACCAAATACTAATTGAGTGTATGTAAACTTCTGACCCACTGGGAATGTGATGAAAGAAATAAAAGCTGAAATAAATCACTCTCTACTATTATTCTGACATTTCACATTCTTAAAATAAAGTGGTGATCCTAGCTGACCTAAGACGGGGACTTTTTACTAGGATTAAATGTCAGGAATTGTGAAAAACTGAGTTTAAATGTATTTGGCTAAGGTGTATGTAAACTTCCGACTTCAACTGTACAAGGTCTGAGGTCATCTGCCTTTGGCCTAAAGAGCAGGAACCCAGACTTCCTCAAAGAAATTGGAAATACAGACTCAGGGGGTATGCTAATTTGGTATAGAGCAGACCTAACTCACTCTATTAAATTAGTCAAAACAGGAACATTTTACATCTGGCTAGAAATGAATAAGGAAATTATTTCAGAGAAAAATGTACTCATGTATGCTACCTATATCCCCCCAATAGAATCCCCATACTTTAACAATGACAGCTTCTCCATCCTAGAAGGGGGAGACCAACAATTTCCAGGCCCAGGGACATGTAATAGTGGTGACCTAAATGCCTGAACTGGACAAGAACCCACACAGGGGGATAAACACCTACCTGGAGGTGACAGAGATCCATTTCAGGCCCAGGCCCATTTCCAGACCCAGTGATTCCTAGGTTGTTGATGTAAAGAATATTTGTTGGTCCATGGTGGGTAATGAGGAGCAAACAGACACTGCACTTGACACATTTATGAAATTGCTTATTCCAGTTACTAAAAAGCATGCACCCATTAAGAAAATGACTGTAAAAACTGTTAAATCCCCGTGGATTGATGAGGAATTGAAAAATTGTATGGTTGAGAGGGATGAGGCAAAAGGAATGGCAAATAAGTCTGGCTGCACAACCGATTGGCAAACGTATTGCAAATTGAGAAATCATGTGATTAAACTGAATAAAAAGAAGAAACAACACAAGGATTAATGACAAAGAATGATAGTAAAAAGCTTTGGAGCATCTTAAATGAACATTTGGGAAAGAAGGCAAACTCAGCTCCATCATTTATTGAATCAGATGTCTCATTCATCACAAAACCAACTGATATTGCCAACTACTTTAATAATTGTTTAATTGGCAAGATTAGCAAACTTAGGCATGACATGCCAGCAACAATTGCTGACACTACACATCCAAGTATATCTGACCAAATTATGAAAGATAAGCATTGTAATTTTGAATTCCTTAAAGAAATTGACAAAAAACTTTCAGCATGCTTATAGAGAAGGACATTCAACAAGCACAGCACTTACACAAATGACTGATGATTGGCTGAGAGAAATTGATGATACAAATATTGTGGGGGCTGTTTTGTTAGACTTCAGTGCGGCTTTTGACATTACCAATCATAGTCTGCTGCTGGAAAAACTTGTGTTATGGCTTTACACCCCTGCTATAATGTGGATAAAGAGTTACTTGTCTAACAGAACACAGAGGGTGTTCTTTAATGGAAGCCTCTCAAACATAATCCAGGTAGAATCAGGAATTCCCCAGGGCAGCTGTCTAAGCCCCTTGCTTTTTCATCTTTACTAACGCTTTGAGTAAAGCCAGTGTGTCTATGTATGTGGATGACTCAACACTGTACACATCAGCTACTACAGCAACTGAAATAACTGCAACACTTAACAAAGAGTTGCAGTTAGTTTCAGAATGGGTGGCAAGGAATAAATTAATCCTGAATATTTCCAAACTAAAAGCATTGTATTTGGGTCAAATCATTCACTAAACCCTAAACCTCAACTACATCTCGTAATGAATAATGTGGAAATTGAGCAAGTTGAGGAGACTAAACTGCTTGGAGTAACCCTGGATTGTAGACTGTCATGGTCAAAGCATATTGTAGCTAAGATGGGGAGAAGTACGAGTGGGGAAAAAAAGTATTTAGTCAGCCACCAATTGCGCAAGTTCTCCCACTTAAAAAGATGAGAGAGGCCTGTAATTTTCATCATAGGTACACGTCAACTATGAAAGACAAATTGAGAAAAGAATCCAGAAAATCACATTGTGGATATTTTAATGAATTTATTGCAAATTATGGTGGAAAATAAGTATTTGGTCACCTACAAACAAGCAATATTTCTGCCTCTCACAGACCTGCGAACTTCTTCTTAAGAGGCTCCTCTGTCCTCTACTCGTTACCTGTATTAATGGCACCTGTTTGAACTTGTTATCAGTATAAAAGACACCTGTCCACAACCTCAAACAGTCACACTCCAAACTCCACTATGGCCAAGACCAAAGAGCTGTCAAAGGACACCAGAAACAAAATTGTAGACCTGCACCAGGCTGGGAAGACTGAATCTGCAATAGGTAAGCAGCTTGGTTTGAAGAAATCAACTGTGGGAGCAATTATTAGGAAATGGAAGACATACAAGACCACTGATAATCTCCCCTTGATCTGGGGCTCCACGCAAGATCTACCCCGTGGGTCAAAAATGATCACAAGAACGGTGAGCAAAAATCCCAGAACCACACGGGGGGACCTAGTGAATGACCTCAGAGAGCTGGGACCAAAGTAACAAAGCCTACCATCAGTAACACACTACTCGCCGCCAGGGGACTCAAATCCTGCAGTGCCAGATGTGTCCCCCTGCTTAAGCCAGTACTGTCCAGGCCCGTCTGAAGTTTGCTAGAGTGCATTTGGATGATCCAGAAGAGGATTGGGAGAATGTCATATGGTCAGATGAAACCAAAATATAACTTTTTGGTAAAAACTCAACTCGTCGTGTTTGGAGGACAAAGAATGCTGAGTTGCATCCAAAGAACACCATACCTACTGTGAAGCATGGGGGTGGAAACATCATGCTTTGGGGCTGTTTTTCTGCAAAGGACCAGGACAACTGATCCATGTAAGGGTGAGGAAAGAATGAATGGGGCCAGTGTATCATGAGATTTTGAGTGAAAACCTCCTTCCATCAGCAAGGGCATTGAAGATGAAATGTGGCTGTGTCTTTCAGCATGACAATGTTCACAAACACACCGCCCGGGCAACGAAGGAGTGGCTTTGTAAGAAGCATTTCAAGGTCCTGGAGTGGCCTAGCCAGTCTCCAGATCTCAACCCCATAGAAAATCTTTGGAGGGGAGTTGAAAGTCCGTGTTGCCCAGCGACAGCCCCAAAAACATCACTGCTCTAGAGGAGATCTGCATGGAGGAATGGGCCAAAATACCAGCAACAGTGTGTGAAAACCTTGTGAAGACTTATAGAAAACGTTTGACCTGTGTCATTGCCAACAAAGGGTATATAACAAAGTATTGAGAAACTTTTTGTTATTGACCAAATACTTATTTTCCACCATAATTTGCAAATAAATTCATTGAAAATCCTACAATGTGATTTTCTGAATTTTTTTCTCCTCATTTTGTCTGTCATAGTTGATGTGTACCTATGATGAAAATTACAGGCCTCTCTCATCTTTTTACGTGGGAGAACTTGCACAATTGGTGGCTGACTAAATACTTTTTTTCCCCACTGTATGTCCATAATTGTAAGCGCTGCTCTGCCTTCTTAACAGCACTATCAACAAGGCAGGTCCTACAGGCCCTAGTTTTTGTGGCACCTAGACTACTGTAGTGTGGTCAGGTGCCACAAAGAGGGACTTGAGAAAATTGCAGTTGGCTCAGAACAGGCCACGGCTGGCCCTTAAAAAATGCACTGAGAGCTAACATTAATGACATGCATGTCAGTCTCACCTGGCTCAGAGTGGAAGAGAGATTGACTTCATCACTGCTTGTTTTTTGTAAGAGGTTGACAAGCTGAATGTACCGAGCTGTCTGTTTAAACTACTATCACACAGCTCGGAAACTCATGCATACCCCACAAGACATGCCACCAGAGGTCTCTTCACAGTCCCCAAGTCCAGAACAGACTACGGGAGGCGCAGAGTACTACATAGAGCCATGACTACAAGGAACTCTATTCCACATCAGGTAACTGATGCAAGCAGTAGAATCAGATAAAAAAAATTATGGAACAACGGGGACTGTGAAGAGACACATGCATACGCACACATTGTGATATTGTTGTATGGTGGTATTAAACATTTTGTATTGTAGATAGGTAGTGGTGTAATAATGTCATATGATGTACTTTTATATTTGGTTTTATATGTAATGTAAGTGCTTTAATATGTTTGGATCCCAGGAAGAGTAGCTGCTGCTAATGGGGATCCCTAATAAATACAAATACTAGCCTGTGGTGACCTGTATGCCAAAACTGGACAAGAACCTGACACCCTAGGCACACAGGGGGACAAACACCTAACTGGAGGTGACAGCATTCCCTCCCCCATATGCCCCCCTAGACACAACTACGACAACATAACCAACAAAAACGGGTCACAACTCCTGCAGCTCTGTCGGACGCTGGGTATGTACATAGTCAATGGTAGGCTTCCAGGGGACTCCTACGGTAGGTACACATATAGCTCATGTCTTGGCAGTAGTACTGTAGACTACTTTATCACTGACCTCAAACCAGAGTCTCTTAGAGCGTTCACAGTCAATACACTGATACCCCTATCAGATCACAGCAAAATCACACTCTACTTGAACAGAGCTATGCTCAATCATGAGGCATCAAAGCCAAAGGAACTGAATAAGACATGCTATTGATGGAAGGAAAGTAGTGTGGAAATCTACCCAAACACTATATTTTATTTTTATTTTATTTTATTTGGCAACATCAAAAACAATCCCTTCTAGACAATTTCCTGGACAAAATGTTTCACTGTAATAGTGAAGGTGTAAACTTGGCAGTAGAAAACCTAAACAGTATATTTGACCTCTCAGCTTCCCTATCAAATCAAAAAATATCAAGCAGACAACCTTAGAAAATTTACAACAATGACAAATGGTTTGATGAAGAACGCAAAAACCTAAAAGAAATTGAGAAAGCTATCCACCCAAAAACATAGAGACCCAGAAAACCTGAGCCTATGCCTTCACTATGGTGAATCACTAAAACAATACAGAAATGCACTACGGAAAAAGAAAGAACAGCAAGTCAGAAATCAGCTCAATGTATTGAAGATCCCGAGAAGAATAGCTGTCCACTAGAGATCCTGGTTCAATCCAGGCTCTGTCGCGGCCCGACCGGACCCATGGCCGCCAATTGGCCCAGCTCGTCCAGGTAGGGGAGGATGGCGGCAGGCGTAGCTCAGTTGTAGAGCATTGCGTTTGCAATGCCAGGTTGTGGGTTCGATTCCCACGGGGGGCCAGTATAAAAAATTATAATAATAAAAATAAAAATAAACAATTTATGCAAAAAATAATCCATAGAATCTAACCACTTCTGGGAAAATTGGAAAACTAAACAAACAACAACACGAAGAGTTATCTATCCAAAACGGAGATGTATGGATCAACCACTTCTCCAATCTTTTTGGCCCTATCACAAAGAACAAACAGCAAAAACATATACATGATCAAATAAAAATATTAGAATCAACTATTATAGACTACTAGAACCCTCTGGATTCTCAAATTACGTTGAATGAACTACAGGACAAATTACAAACCCTCCAACCCAAAAAGGCCTGTGGGGTTGATGGTCTGTAAAATATACAGACCACAAATTCCAATTGGCTATTCTTAAACTCTTTACCATCATCCTCTGCTCTGGCATATTCCCCAATATTTGGAACCAAGGACTGATCACCCCAATCCACAAAAGTGGAGACAAATTTGACCCCAATAACTACCGTGGGATATGCGTCAACAGCAACCTTGGGAAAATCCTCTGCATTATCATTAACAGCAGACTCGTACATTTCCTCAGCGAAAACAATGTACTGAGCAAATGTCAAATTGTCTTTTTACCAAATTACCGTACGACCGACCACATATTCACCCTGCACACCCTAATTGACAAACAAACAAACAACCTAAAACCAAGGCAAAGGCTTCTCATGCTTTCTTGATTTAAAAAAAAGCTTGACTCAATTTGGCATGAGGGTCTGCTATACAAATTGATGGAAAGTGGGGTTGGGGGAAAAACATACGACATTATAAAATCCATGTACACAAACAACAAGTGTGCGGTTAAAATTGGCAAAAAACACACATTTCTTTCCACAGGGCCCGGGGGGTGAGACAGGGATGCAGCTTAAGCCCCACCCTCTTAAACATATATATATATCAACGAATTGGCGAGGGCACTAGAACAGTCTGCAGCACCCAGCCTACTAGAATCTGAAGTCAAATATCTACTGTTTGTGGATGATCTGGTGCTTCTGTCCCCAACCAAGGAGGGCCTACAGCAGCACCTAGATCTTCCGCACAGATTCTGTCAGACCTGGGCCCTGACAGTAAATCTCAGTAAGACAAAAATAATGGTGTTCCAAAAAAGGTCCAGTTGCCAGGACCACAAATCCAAATTCCATCTAGACACCGTTGCCCTAGTGCACACAAAAAACTATACATACCTCGGGCCTAAACATCAGCGCCACAGGTAACTTCCACAAATCTGTGAACGATCTGAGAGACAAGGCAAGAAGGGCCTTCTATGCCATCAAAAGGAACATAAAATTAGACATACCAATAAAGATCTGGCAAAAAGATTTGAATCAGTTATAGAACCCATTGCCCTTTATGGTTGTGAGAAGAATTCACAAAATGGGACAAACACCAAATTGAGACTCTGCAAGCAGAATTCTGCAAAAATATCCTCAGTGTACAACGTAAAACACCAAATAATGCATGCAAAGCAGAATTAGGCCGATACCCGCTAATTATCAAAATCCAGAAAAGAGCTGTTAAATTCTACAACCACCTAAAAGGAAGCGATTCCCAAACCTTCCTTAACAAAGCCATCGCCTACAGAGAAATGAACCTGGAGAAGAGTCCAACACAGACCCCACAGAGCCCCAGGACAACAACAACACAATTAGACCCAACCAAACCATGAGAGAAAAAAAAGATAATTACTCTACATATTGGAAAGAATGTACAAAAAAACTGAGCAAACTAGAAAGGTATTTGGCCCTAAACAGAGAGTACAGCGTGGCAGAATACCTGACCACTGTGACTGACCCAAAATGAAGGAAATCTTTGACTATGTACAGACTCAGTGAGCATAGCCTTGCACACAGAATGAGGTGGAAACTGAGCTGCACTTCCTAACTTCCTGCCAAATGTATGACCATATTGGAGACACATATTTCCCTTAGATTACACAGACCCACAAAGGAATTCGAAAACAAATCCAATTTTGATCAACTCCCATATCTACAGTGGGGAGAACAAGTATTTGATACACTGCCAATTTGCAGGTTTTCCTACTTACAAAGCATGTAGAGGTCTGTAATTTTTATCATAGGTACACTTCAACTGTGAGAGACGGAATCTAAAACAAAAATCCAGAAAATCACATTGTATGATTTTTTAAGTAATTAATTTGCATTTTTATTGCATGACATAAGTATTTGATACATCAGAAAAGCAGAACTTAATATTTGGTACAGAAACCTTTGTTTGCAATTACAGAGATCATATGTTTCCTGTAAGTCTTGACCAGGTTTGCACACACATGCAGCAGGGATTTTGGGCCACCCTCCATACAGACCTTCTCCAGATCCTTCAGGTTTCGGGGCTGTCTCGCTGGGCAATACGGACTTTCAGCTCCCTCCAAAGATGTTCTATTGGGTTCAGGTCTGGACACTGGCTAGGCCACTCCAGGACCTTGAGATGCTTCTTACGGAGCCACTCCTTAGTTGCCCTGGCTGTGTGTTTCGGGTCGTTGTCATGCTGGAAGACCCAGCCACGACCCATCTTCAATGCTCTTACTGAGGGGAAGGAGGTTGTTGGCCAAGATCTTGCGATACATGGCCCCATCCATCCTCCCCCTCAATACGGTGCAGTCGTCCTGTCCCCTTTGCAGAAAAGCATCCCCAAAGAATGATGTTTCCACCTCCATGCTTCACGGTTGGAATGGTGTTCTTGGGGTTGTACTCATCCTTCTTCTTCCTCCAAACACGGCGAGTGGAGTTTAGACCAAAAAGCTCTATTTTTGTCTCATCAGACCACATTACCTTCTCCCATTCCTCCTCTGGATCATCCAGATGGTCATTGGCAAACTTCAGACGGGCCTGGACATGCGCTGGCTTGAGCAGGGGGAACTTGCGTGCGCTGCAGGAATTTAATCCATGACGGCGTAGTGTGTTACTAATGGTTTTCTTTGAAACTGTGGTCCCAGCTCTCTTCAGGTCATTGACCAGGTCCTGCCGTGTAGGTCTGGGCTGATCCCTCACCTTCCTCATGATCATTGATGCCCCACGAGGTGAGATCTTGCATGGAGCCCCAGACCGAGGCTGATTGACCGTCATCTTGAACTTCTTCCATTTTCTAATAATTGCGCCAACAGTTGTTGCCTTCTCACCAAGCTGCTTGCCTATTGTCCTGTAGCCCATCCCAGCCTTGTGCAGGTCTACAATTGTATCCCTGATGTCCTTACACAGCTCTCTGGTCTTGGCCATTGTGGAGAGGTTGGAGTCTGTTTGATTGAGTGTGTGGACAGGTGTCTTTTATACAGGTAACGAGTTCAAACAGGTGCAGTTAATACAGGTAATGAGTGGAGAACAGGAGGGCTTCTTAAAGAAAAACTAACAGGTCTGTGAGAGCCGGAATTCTTACTGGTTGGTAGGTGATCAAATACTTATGTCATGCAATAAAATGCAAATTAATTACTTAAAAAATCATACAATGTGATTTTCTGGATTTTTGTTTTAGATTCCGTCTCTCATGGTTGAAGTGTACCTATGATAAAAATTACAGACCTCTACATGCTTTGTAAGTAGGAAAACCTGCAAAATCGGCAGTGTATCAAATACTTGTTCTCCCCCACTGTATTGGGTGAAATACCACAGTGTGCAATCACAGCAGCAAGATTTGTGACCTGTTGCCACAAGAAAAGGGGCAACCAGTGAATAACAAACCCCATTGTAAATACAACCTATATTTATGTTTATTTATTTCCCCTTTTGTACTTTAACTATTTGCACATCATTACAATACTGTATATAGACATATGGCACTTGAAATGTCTTTATTATTTTGGAACTTTTGTGAGTAATGTTTACTGTTCATTTTTATTATCAATTTCACTTGCTTTGGCAATGTAAATACATGTTTCCCATGCCAATAAAGCCCCTTAAATTGAAAGTGAATTGAGAGAGAGTGACTGTCATTAGATGTATCTCTCTATACTAAGCAAAAAGGCAGTACCTGCTCATTTGGTCGAAAATGAGTTAGTGTCATTTTTGCTACATTAAACACATGCTTAATCATGTGGACAAGTATCCTGCCTCTATTGTATTGTGTTTTGGAGAAAATGGGGGTCATGTTAGCAGTAACTGCATAAGGTTACTGTGGAAACCAAGGTAAATAAAAGCCATTTTTCTCAGTTCCATGCTATGAGCAGTTACTGCCTTTTGTTTGGTAGGGCAGTATACCTGTCTGTGAGGTTCCAGAGTTTCTCTCCTCGGCAGCTCTTCCACAGTCCGCACACTTCGCTGTCCGGCCTCCGTCTCTGTCCCTCTCCCTGCGTCTGTTCTCTGACCACTGCAGCCGCTTCTTCAGCGACTCAACCTGCTCCCGGCTCCGGGACACCTCCTTCAGGAAGCTATCCTCCACCAGCCTTGTGATCTCGTACATGGCAGTCTTGAATACCGTCTCCATGACTCCGGAGAGCTGAGACTGGAAGGTTACGGTGGCTTCGGACATCATGGCAAACTGTCTATGTGTAACTAGCTACAGTTAAGCGTTCGTAACGTGTAGCTACTTTTGTACAGGCGAATCAGTCCTGCGATCGAGTCTAGTAAAATGATAGTAAGCTAACGTTAGCAGCAAAGATACTGCCAACTAAACCTTGTGTCTGTGTTAGCAGGCTAGCAAAGCTAGCTACTATTGGAAGTTGTTGTCTGACTCAGTGACTGCCCTAGTAATATATTTTTTTGTAGCATTTCGTGATATAAGATGTAGCAGTTACTGTATATGAGGCTATTCTAATAAATATAAAAACATATATAAATACCAGCGTTAATGAGAGATGATAGTTGGCTTGCTAGCTAGTTACAGAGCCAACACCAAAACATAAGACTTCCGGAAACAAACCTACGGATCGGGTAGTGGGACATTCTAAATTGGAACGATCCTTATCGTACTGAAGAGAAAAGACGACCTTTCTTTGAACAAAACCTTTGTAAGTTTACTGTAAATAAGATTCGAAATATAATTCGGCTATTATAATAACATTCAGATACAGATAATTACCGTAGTAGGCTATTTATTGTGTAAACGATTTACAGGAAATCTACACGGAAGCGATTTATCCCGCCACACACTCAGCCTTATGCGGGCCCAGGTCTAAGGTAGTGGCGTGGACTAGATAGGGAATAGCGTGTCCAAAACTAGGTTTATATCCAATTGGCGACAGAAAGTTAGGTTATATCAGTTATCCTGTTAGAGCTTTTGTGCAGAATCCACCGCGCTGTTTCAGGTGCAACGTTTATGGTCATGTTGCAGCAGTGCCCTAACGAAAAAAGATTGCAGTCAGGGTGCAGTATAACTGCAGTATGCGGCAAATACTGCGTCCAAAATAACAGTTTTTTTTTTTTACTACAGTTTTTTTTTATGTCAGTATTGCCTTGTAGCTTAAGCTTTATGCTGAATCCATTAATTAAATACACTTGCATTTAGAATTCCATTCTCAGACCGTTCTTCATTGCCTATTACTGTAACTCAACCATAGTCGTGTGTATATTTTAATTATCTTTATGGAGTCAGATAAACATTTTAATAGGCTAACTGCTTAGTCTCATTATGAGTCGCATGTGATGTATATATAATATACTGTATATTCACATATCAAATATTACTGCCCACTAGTGCTCCCTCTCTCTTCGCTGTGAATTCAAAACCCAGCAGTGTTAGTTTTAATGACGCAGGGATCCCAATCTATTCTCACAGTGATTGGGAAGGACTTGTTCTTTTATGTTTTTATGTATTGATTGATAACACATATCAAAGATTTTGTTGATTGAAAGAAAAATGCCACGAAATAAAATTTTGATTTTGAATTGAGACTTGAATTAACAGTTGATTAATTGTTTTTAAAACATAAATTCTGGTTATTTATCATTTGTTATTCATTAGGAAAGTTAGAAGCCTAAAAACAAGTTCAAATTGAGGTGTACTGAGTTCACGTCTCACGTCATGGTTTTTATGTTCTGCAGGTTTGAACTAGTTGCTTTAAAGACTGGGAATTTTCACTTGAATAACCCTCTAAGTCATAATTAAGAGTGGGAAACCAAAAACAAAAAATGTTGTTACCCGAGTTGCATGTTTCACCACTGACCCTTCACCCTTTCAACCAAAAGATGAGAACAAATAAATGTTTGACAATTACAAATGTATCAATTTGGAAAAAAATGTAAACACAACATGCAACAATTTCAAAGATTTTACTGAGTTACAGTTCATATGAGGAAATCAGTCAATTGAAATAACTTCATTAGGCCCTAATCTATGGATGTCACATGACTGGGAATACAGATATATATATATATTTTTTTATGGGCCTCACAATGGGCCTCAGGATCTTGTCACCGTATTTTTGTGCATTCAAATTGCCATCGATAAAATGCAATTGTGTTCGTTGTTTGTAGCTTATGCCTGCCCATACCATAACCCCACCGCCACCATGGGGCACTCTGTTCACAATGTTGACATCAGCAAACTGCTAGCCCACACAATGCCATACACATGGTCTTTGGCTGTCAGGCCAGTTGGATGTTCTGCTAAATTCTCTAAAACACATTAGATGTGGCTTATGGTAGAAAAATGAACATTAACTTCTCAGGCAACAGCTCTGGTGGACATTCCTGCAGTCAGCATGCCAATTTCACACTCCCTCAAAACTTGAGACATCTGTGGCATTGTGTTGTGTGACAAAACTGCACATTTTAGAGTGGCCCTTTATTGTCCCCAGCACAAGGTGCACCTGTGTAATGATCATGCCGTTTAATCAGCTTCTTCATATGCCACACCTCACAGGTGGATGGATTACCTTGGAAAAGGAGAAATGATCACTAACAAGGATGTAAACAAATGTTAAAGTCAGCTTTTTGTGCATATGGAACATTTCTGGGATCTTTCATTTCAGCTCATGAAACATGGGACCAACACTTTACATGTTGGGTTTATATATTTTTTCAGTATAGGTAGTTTGACCATATTGTCAATGTTAAGCAAGCTAGCTTGTAACATGCTTTACCAAGAAAGCACAATGTGAAATGAAATTAAACGTTGCCCCTAAAATAAATGAAATGATGAAAATAATGTGTTGCTGAATGTACTTAGTCTTGGCCATGTTATTACACTGTGTTGGGATTATAAAGGCCTATTATGCAGTCGGCCTTTAAGGTTGCAGATATGGGTGTGGTCGGGAGGCATGTCCAACCCACAGGTGCCATCTCGAATTGACTGCAAGCCCATTGTGAGAGAGAGCAAGCATTGTTTGCTGTGTGCTAAGAGGGATTTTTAGGCCTCTTTTCTATCACAGTCCACTGCTTTGGTGAAAATTAGAACCGGAATAACACTAGTGTGGTGATAAGGAAACAAAACACTATAGCAAAGTTAACTTCCTAAACAAACATCATTATGTTGTCATCCAGAGTCACATTTATTTATCTTCCAGGCTATATCACACAGTATTTTACATACAGCAGGTTTTTTAAAGGACCAAAGAGTTAAGTCTGCTTCGTGTTTTCATTTTTGGCATGGAAAAATATCACGATACTGGTGTTGTCCTGGCCCTAGTGAAAATATCTAGGGGTGGGGGGGGGGTTCCTTTTGTTTACAAACATTTATTTGGACTTGCACTTCCATTTAAGGACTCACACTCTCAACCAAAGGTTCTGGTAGGATTAAGGTTTTGAACTGAGACTGTTGGCTCTGACAGGACTATATTCACTTGTTGTTGATTGGTTAATTATTATTTTGTTGTTTATGCTGAACCATCCTATCAACATGTCACAAGCTAATTTTATTATTAGCAATGTTAACTAGCAATCAAGCAAGCTAAAATCTTATTGGTTGATGAATTGGTCAGACTTCAAAAGCACTTGAACACAATCATGGTAGGTTGGCATGATCATTATGAAAGACAATTCATAGACCGTCCATGTATGGCGTAAATTCTTATTCAACACACAGATTTCCAACCGTTCATATTTTCATCATAAAGAAAGGAGGATAAAGGCAATCTGAATATAATTAACTAAAATATATTTATTTGTATGACATGTTCAATGGAAACAAAGATTACAAACTCTGACGCGTTTCGGCTGCATGGCCTTCATCAGGGAGTACAAAGATATGATAATACAATGTCCTCTTTTGAACAGCATTTTCCAATCAACCAATCAATATGAAGAGGGAGTGGTTACAGAATTCATTAGACAACACATAGTAGGAAATACTATACACATTAAAAAGTGAAATATTGTAGATATGTTATAAAAATACAGATCAAGGCTAGAAGCATCAGAACCCCTAGAAAAGTAGTTCTGACATTGAATATGACTGGGCAAAGTGTTAAGAATAGGAGAGACGTCTCTTTTATAGTACACTAGATCACAGCAAACATGTCCTTATTAATAAACAACTGATCACAAGAAATGTTCTCAATGTCAAATAAAATAATAATAAACCTAGCTATCCTAAGATGAATGCACTAATTGTAAGTCACTCTGTTTTTAGAGTGTCTGCTATATGACAAAAAAAATGTAGCAATAAAAAAATCAGTCCAGGAGTTCCGGCCTGTGTTTGCGCTGGTGTGACTTCAGATGGGCCAGTCTTTTGAAGCTGAGTCCACAAACAGCACAGCAGTACGGTCTCTCCCCAGTGTGGGTGCGCAGGTGCACTTTCAAAATGTCTGCCGCGTGAATCTCTTGTCACACATAGTGCAGCGGTGGGGTTTCTCCTGCGTGTGAATACGCTGATGCACCTTCAGGTTCCAGAGCCGACTGAACTTGTTCCCACAGATGGAGCAGCAGTAGGGCTTGTCTGTCGTCTGGCTGCACTTGTGCCTCTTCAGGTCGGAGAAGGAGGTGAAGCCCTTGCCACAGTGGCTGCAGAGGTGGAGTCCCTTGGCCTGGTGGACCCGCTGGTGGACCTTGAGGTTGCAGGCCTGGGTGAAGGTTTTACCACACTGGGTGCAGAGTACGGAGGCCCAGACCCAGACCCTGTACTCGACCCTCTCTCTGTTTTGTGTGTTTGCTTGTGGGCCTTGAGGGAGCCAGAGTCTGGGAAGGTCATGGTGCACTGATTGCAGGCGTGACGTCTCCCCCCTCCTCCCACTCTTCCTGTTAACTGCTCTTGTGAACGATCTCTGAGGTTTAGAGAGTGTCCAAAGTCGTCGTTGTGGGCTGAGCTTCCAGAGTGGATGGAGGTTATCCCCCTGTGGTCAGCTCTGTTACCCGCCTCTGGGACACCATGTTCGGGGTACAAGACACTGGAGTCCTGCAGGTACCCCTCCTCGTTGATCAACAGGCAGTTCAGGTCTCCCACCTCCAGATGGGGGGACCGCGTTGGCAACCCTAACCGCTCCCTCCGGCTCCGATGGGGGTCAGTCATGTGGGAGCGATGGTGATGGTCTCCCCCCTCAGACCCCCCCAGGTTCACCTGGTAGTGACCCACTGCTCCATAGCTCAGCGCCCCCAGACGAGACGGAGAACCAGGAAGACTATCCAGCCCTTCCAAGTCTAGACGACGGCCTCCACCACCATCACTGCCGTAACCAGACTTCTCAAAGCCGCCCCCCAGTTCCTCCATGCTGTAACGAGGGCGGTAGAGAGGGTCAGTGGGGTCCCCTGGGTCTCCCTCTGGGCCCGGTGGTTCAGGCCCCTGGTCTAGACCGGATGCCCAGTCATCCTGGCACTGCTGCAGCTCCTGCTCACTGAAACTCTTACTGGGCCCCGAGACGTCCGAACCATCGGCCCCTGAAAACACAGGGGACATGAGGCATTAGAAGCATTCATATTTAAGACATTACAATTACTAGAAACTTTAGTAGAGTAACTGTAATGCTAAACGTGTACTTACAGTTTCCAGATGACTTGCCATGTGTAATAATGAATACATTTGGAATGACACAGCATACTATAAGTTACTCTTATCATTCTCATAAACCTAAAGGTAGGCTATTAAAGGTAGGCTATTGTCTGTGTTATGTTTGTTGTAAACTCCTCAACTCACCATCCAGGCAGAACTCCCATTTCTCCTGTAGCTCACTGTTGTGGAGAGGCTCCTCTTTCAGCAGGCTGTCCAGCTTCTGACCTCCGACCTCTGTGGACTGCCAGAGCAAATTAATGAGTCGATTCTGACGAAACGATGGATAAACTTACAGTAACTGAATAGAGCAGACATGATGGTTCTCTATTCAGAACTCTCCTCAGGGACCCTAAGACATCTCACAACTTTGTCATAGCCCTGAACTAGAATACCTGATTCAAGTAGTAAAGGGCTTGATGATTCGTTGACAAGTTGAATCAGGTGAGCTAGTTCTGGAACAGTTCAAATATGAGGAGAGGTTTGAAAGAGGCTGCCCTATTCTTAGTGACAGACTATCTGTTCTAATATGTTCTTTAAAATATATTTCTAACTGAACGTTCTGTAACACTGCACCCTCCACAGGTGTTTAGTCCCTTAGATACCTCAGATGTTCTCCTAGGACTGGTGGCCTCTGCCTCCTCCAGATCATGGAAGGCTGTTTCCCCAGCCACGCCCCCACAGCTGGTCCACTCCTCCCCTGGTACCTTCTCCTGCTTCAGGCCACACCCCCTCTCCGCACCTGGCCACAGGTAAACATTTACATTTACATTTACATTTACATTTTAGTCATTTAGCAGACGCTCTTATCCATAGCGACTTACAGTTAGTGAGTGCATACATTACATTTTTCATACTGGCCCCCCGTGGGAATCGAACCCACAACCCTGGCTTTGCAAACACCATGCTCTACCAACTGAGCTACATCCCTGCCGGCCATTCCCTCCCCTACCCTGGACGACGCTGGGCCAATTGTGCGCCGCCCCATGGGTCTCCCGGTCACGGCCGGCTACGACAGAGCCTGGATTCGAACCAGGATCTCTAGTGGCACAGCTAGCACTGCAATGCAGTGCCTTAGACCACTGTGCCACTCGGGACCTAAAATAACATTTTAATAATAACATTTTATTTGGAGTAAAATAAAAGGCTAAAGTAACATTGTGGATGATGGAGTATCCTCACATCAGTGCAGATGAAGGAAAGGAAGCATCTTATTAATATGACACCACCCATGACTTCAACTCTTTTCTTAAACCAATACTCATTGATCACCAACGTATGGAAGGTATACATTACAGCACTCCCACTTCAGAGTGATTCCATATATATATATATATACATACATATATATACAAGCACACAAAGTCTTGAGAATTAAACAAATATTAATTTTCACAAAGTATGCTGCCTCAGTTTTTATGATGGCAATTTGCATTTACTCCAGAATGTTATTAAGAGTGATCAGATGAATTGCAATTCATTGCAAAGTCCCTCTTTGCCATGAAAATGAACTTAATCCCAAAAAACATTTCCACTGCATTTCAGCCCTGCCACAAAAGGACCAGCTGACATCATGTCAGTGATTTTCTCGTTAAAACAGGTGAGAGTGTTGACGAGGACACGGCTGGAGATCACTGTCATGCTGATTGAGTTAGAATAACAGACTGGAAGCTTTTAAAGGAGGGTGGTGCTTGAAATCATTGTTCTTCCTCTGTTAAGCATGGTTAACTGCAAGGAAACACGTGCCGTCATCATTGCTTTGCACAAAAAGGGCTTCACAGGCAAGGATATTGCTGCTAGTAAGATTGCACCTAAATCAACCATTTATCGGATCATCAAGAACTTCAAGGAGAGAGGTTCAATTGTTGTGAAGAATGCTTCAGGGCGCCCAAGAAAGTCCAGCAAGTGCCAGGACCGTCTCCTAAAGTTGATTCAGCTACGGGATCGGGGCACCACCAGTGCAGAGCTTGCTCAGGAATGGCAGCAGACAGGTGTGAGTGCATCTGCACGCACAGTGAGGCGAAGACTTTTGGAGGATGGCCTGGTGTCAAGAAGGGCAGCGAGGAAGCCACTTCTCTCCAGGAAAAACATCAGGGACAGACTGATATTCTGCAACAGGTACAGGGATTGGACTGCTGTGGACTGGGGTAAAGTCATTTTCTCTGATGAATCCCCTTTCCGAATGTTTGGGGCATCCGGAAAAAAGCTTGTCCGGAGAAGACAAGGTGAGCGCTACCATCAGTCCTGTGTCATGCCAACAGTAAAGCATCCTGAGACCATTCATGTGTGGGGTTGCTTCTCAGCCAAGGGAGTGGGCTCACTCACAATTTTGCCTAAGAACACAGCCATGAATAAAGAATGGTACCAACACATTCTCCGAGAGCAACTTCTCCCAACCATCCAAGAACCTTTTGGTGACAAACAATGCCTTTTCCAGCATGATGGAGCACCTTGCCATAAGGCGAAAGTGATAACTAAGTGGCTCTGGGAACAAAACATCGAAATTTTGGGTCCATGGCCAGGAAACTCCCCAGACCTTAATCCCATTGAGAATTTATGGTCGATCCTCAAGAGGCGGGTGGACAAACAAAAACCCACAAATTCTGACAAACTCCAAGCATTGATTATGCAAGAATGGGCTGCCATCAGTCAGGATGTGGCCCAGAAGTTAATTGACAGCATGCCAGGGCGGATTGCAGAGGTCTTGAAAAAGAAGGGTCAACACTGCAAATATTGACTCTTTGCATAAACTTAATGTAATTGTCAATAAAAGCCTTTGACACTTATGGAATGCTTGTAATTATACTTCAGTATACCATGGTAACATCTGACAAAAATATCTAAAAACACTGAAGCAGCAAACTTTGTGAAGACCAAAACGTGTGTCATTCTCAAAACTTTTGACCACGACTGTATGTATATACACTGCTCAAAAAAATAAAGGGAACACTAAAATAACACATCCTAGATCTGAATGAATGAAATAATCTTATTAAATACTTTTTTCTTTACATAGTTGAATGTGCTGACAACAAAATCACACAAAAATGATAAATGGAAATCAAATGTATCAACCCATGGAGGTCTGGATTTGGAGTCACACTCAAAATTATAGTGGAAAACCACATTACAGGCTGATCCAACTTTGATGTAATGTCCTTAAAACAAGTCAAAATGAGGCTCAGTAGTGTGTGTGGCCTCCACGTGCCTGTATGACCTCCCTACAACGCCTGGGCATGCTCCTGGTAAGGTGGCGGATGGTCTCCTGAGGGATCTCCTCCCAGACCTGGACTAAAGCATCCGCCAACTCCTGGACAGTCTGTGGTGCAACGTGACGTTGGTGGATGGAGTGAGACATGATGTCCCAGATGTGCTCAATTGGATTCAGGTCTGGGAACGTGCGGGCCAGTCCATAGCATCAATGCCTTCCTCTTGCAGGAACTGCTGACACCTCCAGCCACATGAGGTCTAGCATTGTCTTGCATTAGGAGGAACCCAGGGCCAACCGCACCAGCATATGGTCTCACAAGGGGTCTGAGGATCTCATCTCGGTACCTAATGGCAGTCAGGCTACCTCTGGCGAGCACATGGAGGGCTGTGCGGCCCCCCAAAGAAATGCTACCCCACACCATGACTGACCCACCGCCAAACCGGTCATGCTGGAGGATGTTGCAGGCAGCTCCAGACTCTGTCACGTCTGTCACGTGCTCAGTGTGAACCTGCTTTCATCTGTGAAGAGCGCGATTGGCGAATTTGCCAATCTTGGTGTTCTCTGGCAAATGCCAAACGTCCTGCACGGTGTTGGGCTGTAAGCACAACCCCCACCTGTGGACGTCGGGCCCTCATACCACCCTCATGGAGTCTGTTTCTGACCGTTTGAGCAGACACATGCACATTTGTGGCCTGCTGGAGATCATTTTGCAGGGCACTGGCAGTGCTCCTCCTGCTCCTCCTTGCACAAAGGCGGGGTGGCAGTCCTGCTGCTGGGTTGTTGCCCTCCTACGGCCTCCTCCACGTCTCCTGATGTACTGGCCTGTCTCCTGGTAGCGCCTCCATGCTCTGGACACTAAGCTGACAGACACAGCAAACCGTCTTGCCACAGCTCGCATTGATGTGCCATCCTGGATGAGCTGCACTACCTGAGCCACTTGTGTGGGTTGTAGACTCTGTCTCATGCTACCACTAGAGTGAAAGCACCGCCAGCATTCAAAAGTGACCAAAACATCAGCCAGGAAGCATAGGAACTGAGAAGTGGTCTGTGGTCACCACCTGCAAAACCAGTCCTTTATTGGGGGTGTCTTGCTAATTGCCTATAACTTCCACCTGTTGTCTATTCCATTTGCACAACAGCATGTGAAATGTATTGTCAATCAGTGTTGCTTCCTAAGTGGACAGTTTGATTTCACAGAAGTGTGATTGACTTGGAGTTACATTGTGTTGTTTAAGTGTTCCCTTTATTTTTTTTGAGCAGTGTATATACACACACACTACCGTTCAAAAGTTTGGGGTCACTTAGAAATGTCCTTGTTTTCCATGAAAACATACATGAAATGAGTTTGAATAGGAAATATAGCAATATGAATAGGAAATGTAGTCATTGACAAGGTTAGAAATAATGATTTCTAATTGAAATAATAATTGTGTCCTTCAAACTTTGCTTTCGTCAAAGAATCCTCCATTTGCAGCAATTACAGCCTTGCAGACCTTTGGCATTCTAGTTGTCAATTTGTTGAGGTAATCTGAAGAGATTTCACCCCATGCTTCCTGAAGCACCTCCCACAAGTTGGATTGGCTTGATGGGCACTTCTTACGTACCATACGGTCAAGCTGCTCCCACAACAGCTCAATAGGGTTGAGATCCGGTGACTGTGCTGGCCACTCCATTATAGACAGAATACCAGCTGACTGCTTCTTCCCTAAATAGTTCTTGCATAGTTTGGAGCTGTGCTTTGGGTCATTGTCCTGTTGTAGGAGGAAATTGGCTCCAATGAAGAGCCGTCCCACAGGGTATGGCATGGCGTTGCAAAATGGAGTGATAGCCTTCCTTCTTCAAGATCCCTTTTACCCTGTACAAATCTCCCAATTTACCACCACCAAAGCACCCCCCAGACCATCACATTGCCTCCACCATGCTTGACAGATGGCATCAAGCACTCCTCCAGCATCTTTTCATTTGGTCTGCGTCTCACAAATGTTCTTTGTGATCCGAACACCTCAAACTTTGATTTGTCTGTCCATAACACTTTTTTCCAATCTTCCTCTGTCCAGTGTCTGTGTTCTTTTGCCCATCTTAATATTTTATTTTTATTGGCCAGTCAGAAATATAGCTTTTTCTTTGCACCTCTGCCTAGAAGGTCAGCATCCCGGAGTGGCCTCTTCACTGTTGACATTGAGACTGGTGTTTTGCGGGTACTATTTAATGAAGCTGCCAGTTGAGGACCTGTGAGGCGTCTGTTTCTCAAACTAGACACTAATGTATTTGTCCTCTTGCTCAGTTGTGCACCGGGGCCTCCCACTCCTCTTTCTATTCTGGTTAGAGCCAGTTTGCGCTGTTATGTGAAGGGAGTAGTACACAGCGTTGTACGAGATCTTCAGTTTCTTGGCAATTTCTCGCCTTCATTTCTCAGAACAAGAATAGACTGATGTGTTTCAGAAGAAAGTTATTTGTTTCTGACCATTTTGAGCCTGTAATCAAACCCACAATTGCTGATGCTCCAGATACTCAACTAGTCTCAAGAAGGCCAGTTTTATTGCTTCTTTAAATCAGCACAACAGTTTTCAGCTGTGCTAACATAATTGCAAAAGGGTTTTCTAATGATCAATTAGACTTTTCAAATGATAAACTTGGATTAGAAAACACAACGTGCCATTGGAACACAGGACTGATGGTTGTTGATAATGGGCCTTTGTACACCTATGTAGATATTCCATTAATAATCAGCCGTTTCCAGCTACAATAGCCATTTACAACATTAACAATGTCTACACTGTATTTCTGATCAATTTGATGTTATTTTTATGGACATAAAAAAATTGATTTTCTTTCGAAATCAAGGACATTTCTAAGTGACCCCAAACTTTTGAACGGTAGTATATATATACTACCGTTCAAAAGCTCTTAACACCTACTCAGTCAACAGTTTTTCTTTATTTTCTAAATTGTAGAATAATAGTAAAGACATCAAAACTATGAAATAACACATGGAATCATGTAGTAACCAAAAAAAGTGTTAAAGAAATCAAAATATATTTTATATTTGAGATTCTTCAAATAGCCACCCTTTGCCTTGATGACAGCTTTGCACACTCTTGGCATTAGCTCAACCAGCTTCACCTGGAATGCTTTTCCAACAGTCTTGAAGGAGTTCCCACATAAGCTGAGTACTTGTTGGCTGCTTTTCCTTCACTCTGCGGTCGACTCATCCCAAACCAATTAAATTTGCTTGAGGTCGGGGGATTGTGAATGCCAGGTCATCTAATGCAGCACTCCATCACTCTCCTTCTTGGTCAAATAGCCCTTACACAGCCTGGAGGTGTGTTGGGTCATTGTCCTGTTGAAAAACAAATCATAGTCCCACAAAGCCCAAACCAGATGGGATGGCGTATCACTGCAGAATGCTGTTGTAGCCATGCTGGTTAAGTGTGCCTTGAATTCTAAATAAATCAAAGACAGTGTCACCAGCAAAGCACCCCCACACCATAACACCTCCTACTCCATGTTTTACGGTGGGAACTACACACATGCGGAGATCATCCGTTCACCCACACCGCATCTCACAAAGACACAGCGGTTGGAACCAAAACTCTCCAATTTCGACTCCAGACCAAAGGACACATTTCCAGCAGTCTAATGTCTATTGCTCGTGTTTCTTGGCCCAAGCAAGTCTCTTCTTATTAATGGTGTCCTTTATTAGTGGTTTCTTTGCAGCAATTCGACCATGAAGGCCTGATTCACACGTCTCCTCTGAACAGTTGATGTTGAGATGTGTCTGTTACTTGAACTCTGTGAAGCATTTATTTTGCTGCAATTTCTGAGGCTGGTAACTCTAATGAACTTATCCTCTGCAGCAGAGGATCTTCAATTCATGTGGCGGTCCTCTAGAGAGCCAATTTCGTCATAGTACTTTTTGCGACTGCACTTTTAAGAAACTTTCAAAGTTATTTTAATGTTCAGTATTAACTGACCTTCATGTCTTAAAGCAGGGTTCTTCAATTCCGGTCCTGGAGGGCGAAACACCTCTGTTTTTCATCCTCTCCCTTCTAATCAGGGCTAATTCAGACCTGGGACACCAGGTGAGTGCAATTAACTACCAGGTAGAAATAAAAACAGAAGTGTTTCGGCCCTCCAGTGACGAATTGAAGAACCCTGTCTTAAAGTAATGATGGACTGTCATTTCTCTTTGATTATTTGAGCTGTTCTTGCCATAATATGGACTTGGTCTTTTACCAAATAGGGCTATCTTCTGTATACCCCCACCCACCTTGTCACAACACAACTGATTGGCTCAAACGCATTAAGGAAAGAAATTCCACAATTTAACTTTTAAGAAGGCACACCTGTTCATTGAAATGTATTCCAGATACACACGGGACACTGTTGAGCATGAAAAACCCAGCAGCGTTGCAGTTCTTGACACACTCAAACCGGTGCGCCTGGCACCTACTACTATACCCCTACTACTATACCCTATTCACCCTCTGAATGGCACACATACACAATCCATGTCTCAATGCTTTAAAATCCTTATTTAACCTGTCTCACCCCCTTCATCTACACTGATTAAAGTGGATTTAACAAGTGACATTAATTAGGGGTAATAGCTTTCACCTGGTTTGTCTGTCATGGAAAGAGCAGGTGTTCCTAATGTTTTGTAAACTCAGTGTAGATATGTGTTTAGATGTCTCTCTCCTCACCTGTCTGTGAGGTTCCAGAGCTTGTCTCCTCGGCTTCCTCGTCAGCTCTTCCATAGTCCCCACAATTTCCCCTCTGGCCTCCCTCTCTGCGTCTGTTCTCTGACCACTGCAACCGCTTCTTCAGTGACTCGATCTGCTCCCGGTTCCGGGACACCTCCTTCAGGAAGCTATCCTCCACCAGCCTGGTGATCTCGTACATGGCAGCCTTGAATACCGTCTCCATGACTCCAGAGAGCTTAGACTGGAAGGTTACGATGGCTTCAGACATGAAGGCAAACTATATATGTGTATCTAGCTAAGTTAAGAGTTCGTAACGTTTAGCTTATTTTGTTCAGGTGGGTCAGTGTTACGATCCAGTTCAGCAAAAGGCTAGGGGCTAGCTAACGTTAGCAGGCTAGCAAAGCTAGCTACTGTTGGAAGTTGTCGCTCTCAATGACGGTAATAATTTCAAGATATAATATGTAGCATTTACTGTATGAGGTTATTCGAATAATACAATAGGTATTGAGAGAACGCAAGCTTATGGCAGTTAGATAGTTACAGAGCCAACACTAAAGTCACAGATAGTACAATGAGACAGATATTTCACCGGATGTACAAACGTGAAGCATCCGCTTAGCAGTTCACGCACTACTAAATATGGTAGTGAGAGGAAGCCCACTGGCCAGCAGTGGGAGAAGATGGAACGAGATGGATTTTGGCCGACATTCTGCACATTTTCTCATCGATGAAACATTTGATCTCAATAAAGTTTTCTCTAACCAAAAAAGAAAATCTGTTATGATCAGAGTGGACTACGTTTTGTAGACTTTACCCTTTGCGAAAGATTAAAAAATCGCGTTGTTTAGAAGGACGCCAAGGCGAATTAAGTTATTGCACACGCGACTTCAGGAAGGCGTTGCCTATCGGAAATATGCAGATTAATGTTAGAACGCGCCAATAGGATCTCGCTAACTCGTGTTTGGCTCTGCCCACCTCCTTGCTGCTTGTTCTGCCAACTTCATGACTCATTTGTTCCCATTGGAAACAACAGCCTGTGGTCTATATTGGTTTAGTAATAAAAAATCTTTTGCTAAAGTCTTCACAAAACAATAGCACGAAAACAAACCCATGGATCTGATAGTGGGACAATATCATGGGAACGCTCCTTTCTAGAGAGAAAATATATTTATTTGAACAAAAACTTTGCATTTTCTCACGTTTACTGTAAATAAGGTTAAAAAATATAATTGGCTATTTTAATAAAATTGTGTAAATTATTTGCGGAAATCTAGACTGAATCGATTTATCCAAACCACCACCACACAAAGCACCGTGTGCCGAGTCCATAGAGGAAGAAGCCATGTTCTGATCAATCTTGTACATTATATTCGAAATAATAATCGAATGCACATGTATATGAGTGTTGGTTGAAGATGGCTGCCGCAAACATGTTGAAAGACGGTTTTCAAATCCAGTTCGCCTCTGTTATGGAGAGTGTATTGAAGACTGCAGTCACTGAGACAACGAAACTTTTCGAAACAACTATTGAGGAACTGCGGCCGAAATATGCAGAATAAAAGAAGAGAACGAGTACCTCAAATCAAGATTCGATCCCTAAAATGCGAAGAAATCAGGGTGAAAGTGAAAGCCAAACCGCAGACCCAGACCGAGCCAAAAACAACACTATCGGCAAATGTGACATTGGCGTTCAATGCGGTGAGGTTGAGGCGTTAGCTAGCTATCTATCTATCTATCTATCTACGTTCAAATGACTCATCCATGATCACACAACATGATAACTAGCTAGCTGAGCATGAAGGCTCAAATTAATAATAATTTCCAAAACTGCTTCATATATTACATTTAATTAGTATAACTACAATATTAACAAAATATGTTTTGAGAGGTGTAGTCTGTTATTATACATTCATAAATACTAAATCCTTATTAGGGAGTTATATTCACCCAAAATGATATATAGAATTCCATAGCGGGCTTGGAATTCAACCCTGGCAATTTGAGCTGGATTCTATTTATTGGTTCAACATAATGTTAAATGTTCTGTGCACACATCAGTTGGTTTCTAATCTTTAACTAACATTATTTTGTTTATATCTTAACTACCTCTCTCCTATCTGTATTTCTTCCGCACATGCTTTGCCTAGGGCTGGGGAGCAGCACCAGCGAGGAGAAGATGAGCTGCATCGTCGGGCCCCCTAGACGAGGGAGGGCAGCCCCAGATGGCCTTCGTACTGATCAACGGGGTGGATTGGGTAAACAGGCTTCTAGCCTATCCCCCACCTACCTGAGTCCCAATCTGTTTGTGCTGTCTTTTCAATTTATCCCCTCTCTATTGTTGTTGACCCCAGAAACAACCTTCACCCTATATCCTTGTTTATTTATTTCATCCTCAGCCTTTGTCAGAGTTTTTGTTACCCTGAGCAGTTGTGGTTGCCTTCCCCCGGGGGGCAACTATTCTGATACTACTCCTTACATACTGCTGAAGCAGGGGGAGAGCCCCTCTGCAGACCCTCTCACAGGTTCCAATAGCAGACCTGCTTCTGAATCACTTATTTTTGTATTGGGATGAAACAAACTCTAATCTCTCTAATAATCTCTCCACTGTTATTATTTTGTTGTTCTTTCTCTGTCTCTCTCCACGTCTCCCTCTCCACTATCCCCTCCTCTTTCTCCGTCCTTCAATCTCCCTCCCTATTAGCCCTGTCCCTCCTGAGCCGTCAGGGCCCTGGTCACCTTACCCCAGAAAAGGCCTCCCTCCACCCAGCCTACCTCCCCAGTGCCCTCCCTCCAGGGAGGATCCACCCCAGGAGGCCCCCCAGTCTCAGCCCATCCCGGCCCAGGCAGGGGGGTTACCAGGGGCAGTGCGAGTCCAGGACCAGGCCCTTGAACAACCGCTCAGTCACTGGTAATACCAGCGGCAGAGTCTCCATCAACATTACACCTACATCTCAATCACCAGCCACTATCATTCTACATCAACTGTCCTGTCACTGTAATGGTCGAGTCCCGTTAACTTACTCTGTCAAAAGAAACTGTCCAACACCACAGCTCCATCTACTGACTTGCGACACAGCTCTCAGAGCGCCCGCCACCTGTCCTCTCCGGGTTACCCAGTACCCCTCTTCAGGATACACAGCCCAGCCTCGTACCCCCTCGTCCACCCCGACCTCCTCGAGGCACCACCCTCCACAGTCTCACACAGGCGTGCCTACCTGTAGCTTTCTCCACTAGTAGTGCCCTCAACACAACCACTGGCCTCCTGCCGAAGTGACCACCGGCCCACCACCACACAACCGCCATGCTAGTTTTGTGTGTTCCCAACTCTCCCAACACCGTCCTCCGCTCCGTTCTACTTTGTCTGCTTGCCGGCCCCCTGAGAAGCAGGCGTCGGTTGAGGTCACTGAGTCATGTGCACCTCCATCCACCGTGCCACCTCCGTCACCTGCTGTCCCAAACATCTGAGTAACTACACCCCTGCTATAACCACACCCTCACCCCTCTCGGCCCCTGTCAAATGTCTAAACACAGTTTATAAAGCTCAGTTGTCGTAGTACCCCTAATCGCACTTTCTGCCGAGTTGGAGGAGCCTTTCCCCCCTCCCTGCCATGTCTCACCGGAAGCTGTGATTCGACCAGGTCTGTCTGAGCATCGAGAGGGATTTCTTAGGCGGCCGAAAGTCAAGTCCTCGTGCTCGATCCTCTCTGGTCTCCCCTTTGCTTAATCCCCCCAACATACCCCATCTCCCGTGGTTGCTAAGACTCAGAGGAGATACTTGTAGCGCCCCTCTCGGACCCCCGACTACTCAAAGGTGATCTGCAGGGGAGGAGAAAATTCCAGTAATCACCGCGTTACCAGGGATCTAGTGAACTCGGTGTATTCTGTCACAAGTCTACTGACAAGGAAGTAGTAACCAAATCATCATTGAGGGGGGGGCTAACACTGATGTGACCTCCCCACTAAGACAGTCTCACTATTGGTGGAGGAATTGGAAGCTTGTCCAAATCCAAGAAGGAAACTACCGTGGGTGCCGGCTCAGAGAGGTTTGCAGCGCTAGCCCAGGCTAAGAAGGAGTAGGTCAAAGGTCACCAAGGCCTCCCGTTCTTAATCTTAGTCTATCACC